>NC_084629.1:37464000-37537069 GCF_033978795.1 Nerophis ophidion | reverse complement strand
ACCTCAACTCTTCCACACCTCTACTCCTCCACTCTTCCACACCTCCACTCTTCAACACCTCCACACCTCTACTTCTCCACTCTTCCACACCTCTACTCCTCCACTCTTCCACACCAATCTTCCACACCTATACTCTTCCACCACTCCACCCTTCCACACCTCCAAACCTCTGCTCCTCCACACCTCCACTCCTCTACTCCTCCACTCTCCACACCTCCACACCAATCTTCCACACCTATACTCTTCCACCACTCCACTCTTCCACACCTCCACTCTTCCACACTCTACTCCTCCACACCTCCACTCTTCAACACCTCCACACCTCTACTATCCACCCATCCACTCTTCCACACCTCTACTTCTCCACTCTTCCACACCCTACTCCTCCACTCTTCCACACCTCCACTCTTCCACACCTCCACTCTTCAACACCTCCACACCTCTACTTCTCCACTCTTCCACACCTCTACTCCTCCACTCTTCCACTCCTCCACTCTTCCACACCTCTACTCCTCCACACCTCCACTCTTCAACACCTCCACACCTCTACTCTCCACCCCTCCACTCTTCCACACCTCCACTCTTCCACACCTCCACACCAATCTTCCACACCTATACTCTTCCACCACACCACCCTTCCACACCTCCACACCTCTGCTCCTCCACACCTCCAATCCTCTACTCCTCCACTCTTCCACACCTCCACACCAATCTTCCACACCTCTACTCCTCCACTCTTCCACACCTCCACTCTTCCACACCTCTACTCCTCCACACCTCCACTCTTCAACACCTCCACACCTCTACTCTCCACCCCTCCACTCTTCCACACCTCCACTCCTCCACTCTTCCACACCAATCTTCCACACCTATACTCTTCCACCATTCCACCCTTCCACACCTCCACACCTCTGCTCCTCCACACCTCCACTCCTCTACTCCTCCACTCTTCCACACCTCCACACCAATCTTCCACACCTATACTCTTCCACCATTCACCCTCCACACCTCCACACCTCTGCTCCTCCACACCTTCACTCCTCTACTCCTCCACTCTTCCACACCTCCACACCAATCTTCCACACCTGCACTCTTCCACACCTCCACTCTTCCATACCTCTACTCCTCCACACCTCCACTCTTCAACACCTCCACACCTCTACTATCCACCCATCCACTCTTCCACACCTCTACTTCTCCACTCTTCCAAACCTCTACTCCTCCACTCTTCCACACCTCCACTCTTCCACACCTCTACTCCTCCACTCTTCCACACCTCCACACCAATCTTCCACACCTATACTCTTCCACCACTCCACTCTTCCACACCTCCACTCTTCCATACCTCTACTCCTCCACACCTCCACTCTTCAACACCTCCACACCTCTACTACCCACCCATCCACTCTTCCACACCTCTACTTCTCCACTCTTCCACACCTCTACTCCTCCACTCTTCCACACCTCCACTCTTCCACACCTCTACTCCTCCACTCTTCCACTCCTCCACTCTTCCACAGCTCCACACCTTCAGTCTTCCACACCTATACTCTTCCACCACTCCACCCTTCCACACCTCCACACCTCTGCTCCTCCACACCTCCACTCCTCTACTCCTCCACTCTTCAACACCTCCACACCAATCTTCCACACCTATACTCTTCCACCACTCCACTCTTCCACACCTCCACTCTTCCACACCTCCACCCTTCCATACCTCTACTCCTCCACACCTCCACTCTTCAACACCTCCACACCTCTACTATCCACCCATCCACTCTTCCACACCTCCACTTCTCCACTCTTCCACACCTCTACTCCTCCACTCTTCCACACCTCCACTCTTGCACACCTCTAGTCCTCCACTCTTCCACTCCTCCACTCTTCCACACCTCTACTCCTCCACACCTCCACTCTTCAACACCTCCACACCTCTACTCTCCACCCCTCCACTCTTCCACACCTCTACTCCTCCACTCTTCCACACCTCTAACTCCTCCACTCTTCCACACCTCTACTCCTCCACTCTTCCACACCTCCACTCCGCCACTCTTCCACACCTCTACTCCTCCACACCTCCACTCCTCCACTCTTCCACACCTCCACACCAATTTTCCACACCTATACTCTCCCCCATCTCCACCCTTCCACACCTCCACACCAATCTTCCACACCTATACTCTTCCACACCTCCACTCTTCCACACCTCCACTCTTCAACACCTCCACTCTTCAACACCTCTACTCCTCCACCCCTCCACTCTTCCACACCTCTACTCCTCCACTCTTCCACACCTCCAGTCTTCCACACCTCTACTCCTCCACTCCTCTACTCTTCCACACCTCCACACCAATCTTCCACACCTATACTCTTCCACCACTCCACTCTTCCACACTTCCACCCCTCCACTCTTCCACACCTCTACTCCTCCACTCTTCCACACCTCTACTCCTCCACAACTCAACTCTTTCACACCTCTACTCCTCCACAACTCCACTCTTCCACACCTCTACTCCTCCACTCTTCCACACCTCTACTCCTCCACAACTCAACTCTTTCACACCTCTACTCCTCCACCCCTCCACTCTTCCACACCTCTACTCCTCCACTCTTCCACACCTCCAGTCTTCCACACCTCTACTCCTCCACTCCTCTACTCTTCCACACCTCCACACCAATCTTCCACACCTATACTCTTCCACCACTCCACTCTTCCACACTTCCACCCCTCCACTCTTCCACACCTCTACTCCTCCACAACTCAACTCTTTCACACCTCTACTCCTCCACAACTCCACTCTTTCACACCTCTACTCCTCCACCCCTCCGCTCTTCCACATCTCTACTCATCCACACCTCTACTCCTCCACCCCTCACTCTTCCACACCTCTACTCCTCCACACCTCCACTCTTTCACACCTCTACTCCTCCACCCCTCCACTCTTCCACTCCTCCTCTCGACCCTTTGCTTCTCTCACCTGCTGGGGTCCTCGCACGTCCTCCGGGGAGTAGGAGCGGCACACGACGTGGGAGGGGAACGGCGGGAAGACAAAAGGCACGGCGGGCAGTTCCGTGGGCGCCGCCTCTGCCTCGCCGCCGGGGGCCCGGCTCTCGCCGGGACACGGGTGTCTCTGGGGGGCGCTGTTCAGGAAGTCGTACTCGCTGTCCGCCGAGGGCGGGAACTTCACGCTGAGGTTGGTGAGAGAGTCCACAAAGTCCTTGTCGTCGGGGCTGGCGCCGCGCGATGCCAGGGAGGGAGGTGACACAGGTGGCTCTTTGACCGCCGTGCGGTCCGTGCACTGGATGGGCATGGAGAACTGCTGATCTGTGGACCACACACACATTTGCTGTGCATGGACATGATGATCACTTCTACATAACAACATGCCATTTACAGTATAATGTACAGGTGGTGCACTATCTAATGTACATTTTAATGGATGATAATCACTTCTATTCAAGAATATGTCATATATAAAATGATAAATGGGTTGTACTTGTATAGCGCTTTTTCTACCTTCATGGTACTCAAAGCGCTTTGACACTACTTCCACATTTACCCATTCACACACACATTCACACACTGATGGAGTGAGCTGCCATGCAAGGCGCTAACCAGCACCCATCAGGAGCAAGGGTGAAGTGTCTTGCTCAGGACACAACGGACGTGACGAGGTTGGTACTAGGTGGGATTTGAACCAGGGCCCCTCGGGTTGCGCACGGCCACCATCCCACTGCGCCACGCCGTCCCCAATATATATATAGTGTACAGGTGGTGCACTTCTTAATATACATTTAAATATATAGTGATCACTTCTATACAAGAATATGTCATATATAGTGTACAGGTGGTGCACTTCTTAATATACATTTAAATATATAGTGATCACTTCTATACAAGAATATGTCATATATAGTGTACAGGTGGTGCAAGATCTAATGTACAGTTAAATATATGATAATCACTTCTATACAATAATATGTCATATATAGTGTACAGGTGGTGCAAGATCTAATGTACATTTAAATATATGATAATCACTTCTATACAAGAATATGTCATATATAGTGTACAGGTGGTGCACTATCTAATGTACATTTAAATATATGGTGATCACTTATATACAATAATATGTCATATATAGTGTACAGGTGGTGCACTATCTAATGTACATTTAAATATATGGTGATCACTTATATACAAGAATATGTCATATATAGTGTACAGGTGGTGCACCTCTTAATATACATTTAAATATATGGTGATCACTTCTATACAAGAATGTCATATATAGTGTACAGGTGGTGCAAGATCTAATGTACAGTTAAATATATGATAATCACTTCTATTCAAGAATATGTCATATGTAGTATACAGGTGGTGCACTTTTTAATATACAATTAAATATATGGTGATCATTTTTATACAAGAATATGTCATATATAGTGTACAGGTGGTGCACCATGTAATATGCATTTAAATATATGGTGATCACTAATATACAAGAATATGTCATATATAGTGTACAGGTGGTGCACCTCTTAATATACATTTAAATATATGGTGATCACTTCTATACAAGAATATGTCATATATAGTGTACAGGTGGTGCACCATTTAATATGCATTTAAATATTTGTTGATCACTTATATACAAGAATATGCCATATATAGTGTACAGGTGGTGCACCTCTTAATATGCATTATATATATATGGTGATCACTAATATACAAGAATATGTCATATATAGTGTACAGGTGGTGCACCATTTAATATGCATTTAAATATATGTTGATCACTTATATACAAGAATATGTCATATATAGTGTACAAGTGGTGCACCATTTAATATGCATTTATATACATGGTGATCACTAATATACAAGAATATGTCATATATAGTGTACAGGTGGTGCATTTCTTAATATACATTTAAATATATGGTGATCACTTCTATAAAGGAATATGTCATATATAGTGTACAGGTGGTGCACCATTTAATATGCATAGTGTACAGGTGGTGCATTTCTTAATATACATTTAAATATATGGTGATCACTTCTATACAAGAATATGTCATATATAGTGTATAGGTGGTGCACTTCTTAATATACATTTAAATATATGATAATCACTTCTATTCAAGAATATGTCATATATAGTGTACAGGTGGTGCACCTCTTAATATACATTTAAATATATGGTGATCACTTCTATACAATATTACATGTTATTTTGAATGTTAATCGATACCACATACTGTATTTACTTACAGCATGATCTAAATATGTAAATACAACATGTTATCATGAATGTTACGAGATACTACATATATACTTACAGCATGGTCAAAATATGTAAATATTACATGTTATTATGATTGTTACTTGACACTACATATATACTTACAGCATGATCAAAATATGTAAATATGACATTTTATTATGTTTGTTACTACACTACATACTGTATATATTTATAGAATGATCAAACTATGTAAATATTACATGTTATTTTGAATGTTAATAGATACCACATACTGTATTTACTTACAGCATGATCTAAATATGTAAATACGACATGTTTTTATGAGTGTTACTAGTTACTACATATATACTTACAGCATGGTCAAAATATGTAAATATGACATGTTATTATGAATGTTACTATATACTACATATATACTTACAGCATGGTCAAAATATGCAAATATTACATGTTATTATGATTGTTAATACACTACATACTGTATATATTTACAGAATGATCAAACTATGTAAATATTACATGTTATTTTGAATGTTAATAGATACCACATACTGTATTTACTTACAGCATTATCTAAATATGTAAATACGACATGTTTTTACGAATGCTACTACATTACATACTGTATATGCTTACAGCATGATCCAAATGTGTAAATATAACATGTTATTATGAATGTTACTAGATACCACATATATACTTACAGCATGATCAAAATATGTAAACGTGACAGGTTATTATGATTGTTACTACACTACAAACTGTATATATTTACAGAATGATCAAACTATGTAAATATTACATGTTATTTTGAATGTAAATAGATACCACATACTGTATTTACTTACAGCATGATCTAAATATGTAAATACGACATGTTTTTATGAATGTTACTACATTACATATATACTTACAGCATGATCAAAATATGTAAATATGACATGTTATTATGATTGTTACTACACTACAAACTGTATATATTTACAGAATGATCAAACTATGTAAATATCATATGTTATTTTGAATGTTAATAGATACCACATACTGTATTTACTTACAGCATTATCTAAATATGTAAATACGACATGTTTTTACGAATGTTACTACATTACATACTGTATATGCTTACAGCATGATCAAAATATGTAAATATTACATGTTATTATGATTGTTACTAGATACTACATATATACTTATAGCATGATCAAAATATGTAAATATTACATGTTATTATGATTGTTACTAGATACTACATATATACTTATAGCATGATCAAAATATGTAAATATTACATGTTATTATGATTGTTACTAGATACTACATATATTCTTATAGCATGATCAAAATATGTAAATATGACATGTTATTATGATTGTTACTAGATACCACATATATACTTACAGCATGATCAAAATATGTAAATATGACATGTTATTATAATTGTTACTACACAACATACTGTATATATTTACAGAATGATCAAACTATGTAAATATTACATGTTATTTTGAATGTAAATAGATACCACATACTGTATTTACTTACAGCATTATCTCAATATGTAAATACGACATGTTTTTACGAATGTTACTACATTACATACTGTATATGCTTACAGCATGATCAAAATATGTAAATATGACATGTTATTATGAATGTTACTAGATACTACATATATACTTACAGCATGATCAAAATATGTAAATATGACATGTTATTATGATTGTTACTACACTACATACTGTATATATTTACAGAATGATCACACTATGTAAATATTACATGTTATTTTGAATGTTAATAGATACCACATACTGTATTTACTTACAGCATGATCTAAATATGTAAATACGACACGTTATTATGAATGTTACTAGATACTACATATATACTTACAGGATGGTCAAAATATGTAAATATTACATGTTATTATGAATGTTACTATATTACATTAATACTTACAGCATGATCAAAATATATAAATATTACATGTTATTATGATTGTTACTATATTACAGTAATACTTACAGCATGATCAAAATATGTAAATATGACATGTTATTATAATTGTTACTATACTACATACTGTATATATTTACAGAATGATCAAACTATGTAAATATGACATGTTATTTTGAATGTAAATAGATACCACATACTGTATTTACTTACAGCATGATCTAAATATGTAAATACGACATGTTGTTATGAATATTAATACATTAAATACTGTATATGCTTATAGCATGATCAAAATATGTAAATATTACATGTTATTATGATTGTTACTAGATACTACATATATACTTACAGCATGGTCAAAATATGTAAATATTACATGTTATTATGATTGTTACTAGATACTACATATATACTTATAGCATGATCAAAATATGTAAATATGACATGTTATTATGATTATTAATACACTACATACTGTATATATTTACAGAATGATCAAACTATATAAATATTACATGTTATTTTGAATGTTAATAGATACCACATACTGTATTTACTTATAGCATGATCTAAATATGGAAATACTACATGTTTTTATGAATGTTACTACATTACATACTGTATATGCTTACAGCATGATCAAAATATGTAAATATTACATGTTATTATGAATGTTACTAGATACTACATATATACTTACTGCATGATCAAAATATGTAAATATTACATGTTATTATGAATGTTACTAGATACTACATATATACTTACAGCATGATCAAAATATGTAAATATGACATGTTATTGGAATGTTAATAGATACTACACACTTTTGAAATATTTGCTGTCTTGTATTCTATATTCTTTAGTACCGTTTGCCATTTCAAGTCCTCCGCAGAATCTCTTGAGTTGATCTTTCTGCCGCCGAGATAGGGAGCGGATCTGCCGGAAGGTTCCATGGATGGCCTCCAGGGCCCCCAGCATGTCCTGACTGACACAGCAGGGACGGGTGAGAAAGAAAGGCGGAGGCGTGTGTCCGTGTTACGAGAGGAAGGACGTACTAGTCGCCGCCGCCGTGGACAGGCCTGGCAGGAGTGACAGCAGCCGTGTTGTCCTAGAGGAACACCGAGCAAAAGACAGAAATCACTCGGCGTCGGAGGGAAGGTTACGGAACAAGAACCACATTGGAAAATAACCAAAATTATTATACAAGTTGTTTTTGCTTGTAATGAGCAAAAATTGTCTTGGGCACAGTTCTTGAAATAAGTCACTGTGTGAACGCTCCGAAACATTCACACCAAAAATAATATGTTATTATTCTTGCAGATTTCGCAGAATTCCAGGTTTTCCGGGAAATGTTTCCCATTCAAAATGAATTGGCCATTTTTCAAGCTTCCACCATTTCCATATTCAAACTCATCCTGGATATTCAAACTGTAATTTTTCCAAGTTCCAAAAAATTCCAGGAATTCCCAACATTACTTTTTTTTTCCAACGCATTTTTCACCCTTTTTTTTGGCGACTACTACTTCCATATTTTGCTCCTTTTCAAACCACTTCAACCGTTCCAATTCCAAACTGTTCAGCTTATTCGGCAATCGCAGACCATCCATCCATCCATCCATCCATTTTCTACCGCTTATTCCCTTTTGGGGTCGCGGGGGGGCGCTGGCGCCTATCTCAGCTACAATCGGGCGGAAGGCAGGGTACACCCTGGACAAGTCGCCACTTCATCACAGGGCCAACACAGATAGACAGACAACATTCACACTCACGTTCACACACTAGGGACCATTTAGTGTTGCCAATCAACCTATCCCCAGGTGCATGTCTTTGGAAGTGCAGACAATTTTTTAAAATTCCCAGATTATCAGGAATGTTTCCCATTCATTGGCCATTCATCAAACTTGCACCTTTTTCTACATTTTTCAACCCATTCAAAAAATTCCACCTTCAACATATTCCACTCATCCTGGACATTCAAACTGTCATTTATCAAAGTTCAAAAAAATTCCACGAATTCCCAGAATTACCTTTTTTTCCAAACGCAATTTTCACCCTTTTTTCTGGCAACTACTCTTTCCATATTTTTCAACCCACTTTAACCGTTCAAATTCCAAACTGTTCAGCCTATTCGGGAATCGCGGAAAATTTTAAAAATTTCCAGATTTCCAAGAATTCCAGGAAATTTTTCCCATTCAAAATGAATTAGCCATTTTTCAAGCTTTCACCATTTCCACATTTTTCAACCCATTCAAAACATTCCACCTTCAACATATTTCACTCATCCTGGACATTCAAACTGTCATTTATCAAAGTTCAAAAAAATTCCACGAATTCCCAGAATTACCTTTTTTTCCAAACGCAATTTTCACCCTTTTTTCTGTCAACTACTCTTTCCATATTTTTCAACCCACTTTAACCGTTCCAATTCCAAACTGTTCAGCCTATTTGGGAATCGCAGAAAATGTTAAACATTTCCAGATTTCCAAGAATTCCAGGAATTTTTTCCCATTCAAAATGAATTGGCCATTTTTCAAGCTTTCACCATTTCCACATTTTTCAACCCATTCCACCTTCAACATATTCAAATCACCCTGAACAATCCAACTATTATTTTTCCAAGTTCAAAAAAATTCCAGGAATTCCCAATATTACCTTTTTTTTCCCAACACATTTTTAACCCTTGTTTCTGGCGACTACTCCTTCCATATTTTTCAACCCACTTCAACCGTTCCAATTCCCAAATTTTTAGCTTATTCGGGAATCGCAGAAAATTCTAATAATTCCCAGATTTCCGGGAAATGTTTCCCATTCAAAATGAATTGGCCATTCGTCAAACTTGCACCTTTTTCAACCCATTCAAACCATTCCACCTTCAACATATTCAACTCATCCAGGACATTCAAACTGTCATTTTTCCAAGTCCCAAAAAATTCCAGGAATTCCCAGAATTACCTTTTTTTTAAATTAAATTTTCACCCATTTTTCTGGCGACGAATCCTTCCGTATTTTTCAACCCACTTTAACCATTCCAATTCCAAACTGTTCAGCCTTTTCGGGAATCTCGTAAGTCATAAAATTCCCAGATTTCCAAGAATTACAAGTTTTGGGGGAAATATTTTCCATTGAAAATGAATTGGCCATTTTTCAAGCTTCCAATATTTCCACATTTTTCAACCCATTCAAACCATTCCACCTTCAGCATATTCCAGCATCATCAAGACATTCAAACTATTATTTTTCTAAGTTCAAAAAATTTCCAGGAAATTCCCAAATTTACCTTTTTTTCCAAACGCAATTTTTACGCATTTTTCTGGCGACTACTCCTTCCATATTTTTCAACCCACTTCAACCGTTCCAATTCCAAACCGTTCAGCCCATTCCGGAATCGCGTAAAAAAATAACAAAAATTCCCAGATTTCCAAGAATTTCTGGTTTTCCGGGAAATTTTCCCATTCAAAATGAATTGGCCATTCTTCAAACTTGCACCTTTTACGCATTTTTCAACCCATTCACACCATTCCACCTTCAACATGTTCTACTCATCCTGGACATTCAAACTGTCATTTTTCCAAGTCCCAAAAAATTCCAGGAATTCCCAAAATTACCTTTTTTTCAAATGCGTTTTCCCCCCATTTTTCTGGCGACGAATCCTTCCGTATTTTTCAACCCACTTTAACCATTCCAATCCCAAACTGTTCAGCCTTTTCGGGAATCTCGTAAAATTCAGAAAATTCCCAGATTTCCAAGAATTACAAGTTTTGCGGGAAATATTTTCCATTGAAAATGAATTGGCCATTTTTCAAGCTTCCAATATTTCCACATTTTTCAACCGATTCAAACCATTCCACCTTCATCATATTCCAGCATCATCAAGAGATTCAAACTATTATTTTTCTAAGTTCAAAAAATTTCCAGGAAATTCCCAAAATTACCTTTTTTTCCAAACGCAATTTTTACGCATTTTTCTGGCAACTACTCCTTCCATATTTTTGAACCCACTTCAACCGTTCCAATTCCAAACCGTTCAGCCTATTCCGGAATCGCGTAAAAAATAAAAAAAATTCCCAGATTTCCAAGAATTTCTAGTTTTCCGGGAAATTTTCCCATTCAAAATTAATTGGCCATTCTTCAAACTTGCACTTTTTACGCATTTTTCAACCCATTCACACCATTCCACCTTCAACATATTCCACTCATCCTGGACATTAAAACTGTCCTTTTTCCAAGTCCCCCAAAAATTCCAGGAATTCCCAAAATTACCTTTTTTTCAAATGCGTTTTTCACCCATTTTTCTGGCGACGACTCCTTCTGTATTTTTCAACCCACTTTAAACCATTCCAATTCCAAACTGTTCAGCCTTTTCAGGAATCTCGTAAAAGTCAGAAAATTCCCAGATTTCCAAGAATTACAAGTTTTGGGGGAAATATTTTCCATTGAAAATGAATTGGCCATTTTTCAAGCTTCCAATATTTCCACATTTTATAACCCATTCAAACTATTCCACCTTCAGCATATTCCAGCATCATCAAGACATTCAAACTATTATTTTTCTAAGTTCCAAAAATTTCCAGGAAATTCCAAAATTACCTTTTTTTTCCAAACGCAATTTTTACGCATTTTTCTGGCAACTACTCCTTCCATATTTTTCAACCCACTTCAACCGTTCCAATTCCAAATCATTCAGCCTATTCCGGAATCGCGTAAAAAATAAAAAAAATTCCCAGATTTCCAAGAATTTATGGTTTTCCGGGAAATTTTCCCATTCAAAATGAATTGGCCATTCTTCAAACTTGCACCTTTTACGCATTTTTCAACCCATTCACACCATTCCACCTCCAACATATTCCACTCATCCTGGACATTCAAACTGTCATTTTTCCAAGTCCCCAAAAAATTCCAGGAATTCCCAAAATTACCTTTTTTTAAAATGCACTTTTCACCCATTTTTCTGGCGACGAATCCTTCCGTATTTTTCAACCCACTTTAACCATTCCAATTCCAAACTGTTCAGCCTTTTCGGGAATCTCGTAAAATTCAGAAAATTCCCAGATTTCCAAGAATTACAAGTTTTGGGGGAAATATTTACCATTGAAAATGAATTGGCCATTTTTCAAGCTTCCAATATTTCCACATTTTCAACCCATTCAAACCATTGCACCTTCAGCATATTCCAGCATCATCAAGAGATTCAAACCATTATTTTTCTAAGTTCAAAAAATTTCCAGGAAATTCCCAAGATTACCTTTTTTTCCAAACACAATTTTTACGCATTTTTCTGGCAACTACTCCTTCCATATTTTTCAACCCACTTCAACCGTTCCAATTCCAAACCGTTCAGACTAATCCGGAATCGTGTAAAAAATCAAAAAAATTCCCAGATTTCCAAGAATTTCAGGTTTTCCGGGACATTTTTCCCATTCAAAATGAATTGGCCATTCTTCAAACTTGCACCTTTTACTCATTTTTCAACCCATTCACACCATTCCACCTCCAACATATTCAACTCATCCTGGGCATTCAAACTGTCATTTTTCCAAATCCAAAAAAATTCCAGGAATTCCAAAAATTACCTTTTTTTTTCAAATGCATTGTTCACCCATTTTTTATGGCAACGACTCCTTCCGTATTTTTCAACCCACTTTAACCATTCCAATTTCAAACTGTTCAGGCTTTTCAGGAATCGCGGAAAATTCGAAAAAATTCCCAGATTTCTCGGAAATGTTTCCCATTCAAAATTAATTGGCCATTCGTCAAACTTGCACCTATTACTCATTTTTCATACCATTCCACCTTCAACATATTCCACTCATCCTGGAGATTCAAACTATTATTTTTCTAAGTTCAAAAAAATTCCAGGAAAACCCCAAAATTACCTTTTTTTCCAGACGCAATTTTTATCACTTTTTTCTGGCAACTTCTTGTTCCATATTTTTCATTCCACTTCAACCGTTCCAATTCCAAACTGTTCAGCCTATTTGGGAATCGCGGAAAATTTTTTAAAAATCCCAGAATTTCAAGAATTCCAGGTTTTCCGGGAAATTTTCCCATTCAAAATGAATTGGCCATTCTTCAAACTTGCACCTTTTACGCATTTTTCAACCGATTCAAACTATTCCACCTTCAACATATTCCCCTCATCCTGGTCATTCAAACTATTATTTTTCTAAGTTAAAAAAAATTCCAGGAATTCCCAGAATTACCTTTTCTTCAAATGCATTTTTCACCCTTCTTCTTGTCGACTACTACTTTCCTATTTTTCAACCCACTTCAACCGTTCCACCATCACATAATTTCTCTTAATCAGGACAAAAAACAAAGTTGTTTTTTTAAACTGGAAAAATTCCTGGTTTCCCGTAAATCCATGAATTCTGTAATACCATTTCTCAATCAAAAATGTTACTACTTCAAAATTTCTCGACCAATATTAAAAATTCCAACATCAACCCTTTGGACTCATTCAGAAGATTCAAGTCTTTTAACATTATCCCAAAAATTCCCACTTTTCCTGAAATTCCCAAATTTCTGTAAAATTCCCATTGAAAAAAAGGGTAATTTTTCAAAGTTCCACCGCTCCCACATTTTTTATCCGTTTCAAAACGGTCCAACTTCAAACTGTTCAGCCTGTTCCGGAATCACGGAAAATTCTAAAAATTCCTAGAATTCCAGGTTTTCCGGAACATTTTTCCCCTTAAAAATGAATTGGCCATTTTTCAAGCTTCCACCGTTTCCACATTTTTCAAACGATTCAAACCATTCCACTTTCAACATATTCCACTCATCCTGGACCTTCAAACTATTATTTTTCCAAGTTTAAAAAAATTCCAGGAAATTCCCAGAATTCCCGTTTTTTCAAACACATTTTTCACCCTTTTTTCTCTCGACTACTCGTTCTACAATTCCCAAATCAATTTGACGATTCCACAGTCAAAACATTCCTCTTACGAGAACTGGAAAAAATTCCCAGTTTTCCCGAAACTCCTTAACGCCATTTCTCAATTAAAAATGTTACTACTTCAAAATTTCTCGACCAATATTAAAAATTCCAACATCAACCCTTTAGACCCATTCAGAAGATTCAAGTTTTTTAAAGTTCTCCCAAAAATTCCCACTTTTCCCGAAATTCACAAATTTCTGTGAAATTCCCATTGAAAAGAAAGGGTAATTTTTCAAAGTTCCACCGCTCCCACATTTTTTATCCGTTTCAAAACCTTCCAACTTCAAACTGTTCAGCCTGTTCCGGAATGACGGAAAATTAAAAAATTCCTAGAATTCCAGGTTTTCTGGAACATTTTTCCCCTTAAAAATGAATTGGCCATTTTTCAAGCTTTCACCTTTTCCACATTTTTCAACCGATTCAACCATTCCACCTTCAACATATTCCACTCATCTTGGACATTCAAACTATTATTTTTCCAAGTTCAAAAAAATTCCAGGAAATTCCCAGAATTCCCGTTTTTTCAAACACATTTTTCACCCTTTTTCTGTCGACTACTCGTTCTACATTTTCGAAATCAATTTAACAATTCCACAGTCAAAACATTCCTCTTAACGAGAACTGGAAAAAATTCCCGGTTTTCCCGAAACTCCTTAACGCCATTTCTCAATTAAAAATGTTACTACTTCAAAACTTCTCGACCAATATTAAAAATTCCAACATCAACCCTTTAGACCCATTCAGAAGATTCAAGTTTTTTAACGTTATCCCAAAAATTCCCACTTTTCCCGAAATTCCCAAATTTCTGTGAAATTCCCATTGAAAAGATAGGGTAATTTTTCAAAGTTCCACCGCTCCCACATTTTTTAACCGTTTCAAAACGTTCCAACTTCAAACTGTTCAGCCTGTTCCGGAATGACGGAAAATTACAAAAATTCCTAGAATTCCAGGTTTTCTGGAACATTTTTCCCCTTAAAAATGAATTGGCCATTTTTCAAGCTTTCACCTTTTCCACATTTTTCAACCGATTCAAACCATTCCACCTTCAACATATTCCACTCATCCTGGACATTCAAACTATTATTTTTCCAAGTTCAAAAAAATTCCAGGAAATTCCCAGAATTCCCGTTTTTTCAAACACATTTTTCACCCTTTTTCTGTCGACTACTCGTTCTACATTTTCGAAATCAATTTAACAATTCCACAGTCAAAACATTCTTCTTAACGAGAACTGGAAAAAATTCCCGGTTTTCCCGAAACTCCTTAACGCCATTTCTCAATTAAAAATGTTACTACTTCAAAACTTCTCGACCAATATTAAAAATTCCAACATCAACCCTTTAGACCCATTCAGAAGATTCAAGTTTTTTAACGTTATCCCAAAAATTCCCACTTTTGCCGAAATTCCCAAATTTCTGTGAAATTCCCATTGAAAAGAAAGGCTAATTTTTCAAAGTTCCACCGCTCCCACATTTTTTATCCGTTTCAAAACGTTCCAACTTCAAACTGTTCAGCCTGTTCCGGAATGATGGAAAATTCCAAAAATTCCTAGAATTCCAGGTTTTCTGGAACATTTTTCCCCTTAAAAATGAATTGGCCATTTTTCAAGCTTTCACCTTTTCCACATTTTTCAACCGATTCAAACCATTCCACCTTCAACATATTCCACTCATCCTGGACACTCAAACTATCATTTTTCCAAGTTCAAAAAAATTCCAGGAAATTCCCAGAATTCCCGTTTTTTCAAACACATTTTTCACCCTTTTTTCTCTCGACTACTCGTTCTACATTTTCCAAATCAATTTGACAATTCCACAGTCAAAACATTCCTCTTAACCAGGACTGGAAAAAATTGCCGGTTTTCCCGAAACTCCTTAACGCCATTTCTCAATTAAAAATGTTACTACTTCAACATTTCTCGACCAATATGAAAAATTCCAACATCAACCCTTTAGACCCATTCAGAAGATTCAAGTTTTTTAACGTTATCCCAAAAATTCCCACTTTTTCCGAAATTCCCAAATTTCTGTGAAATTCCCATTGAAAAAAAGGGTAATTTTTCAAAGTTCCACCGCTCCCACATTTTTTATCCGTTTCAAAACGTTCCAACTTCAAGCTGTTCAGCCTGTTCCGGAATGACGGAAAATTACAAAAATTCCTAGAATTCCAGGTTTTCCGGAACATTTTTCCCCTTAAAAATGAATTGGCCATTTTTCAAGCTTGCACCGTTTCCACATTTTTCAACCGATTCAAACCATTCCACCTTCAACATATTCCACTCATCCTGGACATTCAAACTATTATTTTTCCAAGTTAAAAAAAATTCCAGGAAATTCCCAGAATTCCCGTTTTTTCAAACACATTTTTCACCCTTTTTCTGTCGACTACTCGTTCTACATTTTCGAAATCAATTTAACAATTCCACAGTCAAAACATTCCTCTTAACGAGAACTGGAAAAAATTCCCGGTTTTCCCGAAACTCCTTAACGCCATTTCTCAATTAAAAATGTTACTACTTCAAAACTCCTCGACCAATATTAAAAATTCCAACATCAACCCTTTAGACCCATTCAGAAGATTCAAGTTTTTTAACGTTATCCCAAAAATTCCCACTTTTCCCGAAATTCCCAAATTTCTGTGAAATTCCCATTGAAAAGAAAGGGTAATTTTTCAAAGTTCCACCGCTCCCACATTTTTTATCCGTTTCAAAACGTTCCAACTTCAAACTGTTCAGCCTGTTCCGGAATCACGGAAAATTAAAAAAATTCCTAGAATTCCAGGTTTTCCGGAACATTTTTCCCCTTAAATATGAATTGGCCATTTTTCAAGCTTGCACCGTTTCCACATTTTTCAAACGATTCAAACCATTCCACCTTCAACATATTCCACTCATCCTGGACATTCAAACTATTATTTTTCCAAGTTAAAAATTTTTCCAGGAAATTCCCAGAATTCCCGTTTTTTCAAACACATTTTTCACCCTTTTTTCTCTCGACTACTCGTTCTACAATTCCCAAATCAATTTGACGATTCCACATCCAAAACATTCCTCTTACGAGAACTGGAAAAAATTCCCAGTTTTCCCGAAACTCCTTAACGCCATTTCTCAATTAAAAATGTTACTACTTCATAATTTCTCGACCAATATTAAAAATTCCAACATCAAACCTTTAGACCCATTCAGAAGATTCAAGTTTTTTAACGTTATCCCAAAAATTCCCACTTTTCCCGAAATTCCCAAATTTCTGTGAAATTCCCATTGAAAAAAAGGGTAATTTTTCAAAGTTCCACCGCTCCCACATTTTTTATCCGTTTCAAAACGGTCCAACTTCAAACTGTTCGGCCTGTTCCGGAATCGCGGAAAATTAAAAAAAATCCTAGAATTCCAGGTTTTCTGGAACATTTTTCCCCTTAAAAATGAATTGACCATTTTTCAAGCTTGCACCGTTTCCACATTTTTCAACCGATTCAAACCATTCCACCTTCAACATATTCCACTCATCCTGGTCATTCAAACTATTATTTTTCTAAGTTAAAAACAATTCCAAGAATTCCCAGAATAACGTTTTCTTCAAATGCATTTTTCACCCTTCATTCTGTAAACTACTACTTTCCTACTTTTTAACCCAATTCAACCATTCCACCATCACATAATTTCTTTTAATAAGGACAAAAAACAAAGGTGTTTTTTTAAACTGGAAAAATTCCTGGTTTCCCAAATATCCAGGAATTCTGTAATACCTTTTCTCAATCGAAAATGTTACTACTTCAAAATTTCTCGACCAATATTAACAATTCCAACATCAACCCCTTAGACCCATTCAGAAGATTCAAGTTTTTTAACGTTATCCCAAAAATTTCCACTTTTCCCGAAATTCCCAAATTTCTTTGAAATTCCCATTGAAAAGAAAGGGTAATTTTTCAAAGTTCCACCGCTCCCACATTTTTTATCCGTTTCAAAACGTTCCAACTTCAAACTGTTCAGCCTGTTCCGGAATCACGGAAAATTAAAAAAATTCCTAGAATTCCAGGTTTTCTGGAACATTTTTCCCCTTAAAAATTAATTGGCCAATTTTCAAGCTTCCACCGTTTCCACATTTTTCAACCGATTCAAACCATTCCACCTTCAAAATATTCCACTCATCCTGGACATTCAAACTATCATTTTTCCAAGTTAAAAACTATTCCAGGAAATTCCCAGAATTCCCGTTTTTTCAAACACATTTTTCACCCTTTTTTCTGTCGACCACTCGTTCTACATTTTCCAAATCAATTTGACAATTCCACAGTCAAAACATTCCTCTTAACGAGAACTGGAAAACATTCCCAGTTTTCCCGAAACTCCTTAACGCCATTTCTCAATTAAAAATGTTACTACTTCAAAACTTCTCGACCAATATTAAAAATTCCAACATCAACCCTTTAGACCCATTCAGAAGATTCAAGTTTTTTAACGTTATCCCAAAAATTCCCACTTTTCCCGAAATTCCCAAATTTCTGTGAAATTCCCATTGAAAAGAAAGGGTAATTTTTCAAAGTTCCACCGCTCCCACATTTTTTAACCGTTTCAAAACGTTCCAACCTCAAACTGTTCAGCCTGTTCCGGAATGACGGAAAATTCAAAAAATTCCTAGAATTCCAGGTTTTCCGGAACATTTTTCCCCTTAAAAATTAATTGGCCAATTTTCAAGCTTCCACCGTTTCCACATTTTTCAACCGATTCAAACCATTCCACCTTCAAAATATTCCACTCATCCTGGACATTCAAACTATCATTTTTCCAAGTTAAAAACTATTCCAGGAAATTCCCAGAATTCCCGTTTTTTCAAACACATTTTTCACCCTTTTTTCTGTCGACCACTCGTTCTACATTTTCCAAATCAATTTGACAATTCCACAGTCAAAACATTCCTCTTAACGAGAACTGGAAAACATTCCCAGTTTTCCCGAAACTCCTTAACGCCATTTCTCAATTAAAAATGTTACTACTTCAAAACTTCTCGACCAATATTAAAAATTCCAACATCAACCCTTTAGACCCATTCAGAAGATTCAAGTTTTTTAACGTTATCCCAAAAATTCCCACTTTTCCCGAAATTCCCAAATTTCTGTGAAATTCCCATTGAAAAGAAAGGGTAATTTTTCAAAGTTCCACCGCTCCCACATTTTTTAACCGTTTCAAAACGTTCCAACCTCAAACTGTTCAGCCTGTTCCGGAATGACGGAAAATTCAAAAAATTCCTAGAATTCCAGGTTTTCCGGAACATTTTTCCCCTTAAAAATGAATTGGCCATTTTTCAAGCTAGCACCGTTTCCATATTTTTCAAACGATTCAAACCATTCCACCTTCAAAATATTCCACTCATCCTGGACATTCAAACTATTATTTTTCCAAGTTCAAAAAAAATCCAGGAAATTCCCAGAATTCCCATTATTTCAAACACATTTTTCACCCTTTTTCTGTCGACTACTCGTTCTACATTTTCCAAATCAATTTGACAATTCCACAGTCAAAACATTCCTCTTAACCAGAACTGGAAAAAATTGCCGGTTTTCCCGAAACTCCTTAACGCCATTTCTCAATTAAAAATGTTCCTACGTCAACATTTTTTGACCGATTCCCGGATTTCCAAGAGTTCACAATTTTCAGCGACATTTCCCCCATTCAATACGAATAGTCCATTTTTTGAACTTCCACAATTCTCACAATTTTCAACCTATTCAAACCATTCCAACGTCAACGCAGTTGACTCATCCAACTAATAATTTCCAAAGTCCCAAACCAAATTCCTGGAAATTCAAACTCTTCAACATTCAAAGCATTTTTGCATTCATACATTGAGTCAGCATTTCACTTCAATTGGAGCGTTCACACACAATTCCTTCAGGGCAGCGCCTGAGAGCTTCGGCCGGCTACCATGGCCCCCCAATCCCCTCCCCTCTGTTGCTCGATATCTCGAGATGTATGTTGTATATGTGCTTTGCTATGGAGGTGTTTTTCCCACTCCAGACCCCCTTAGGAGTCCAGTCTAGATTGTTCTTCCCCATCTTTTACGGGGCACCTTGTGGCGACCCATCAGCGTTCCTTTTCTGTAACCCTGGACACTGTTTGTTTGTCTCATCTTCAACAAGTTTGTGCTGAAAACAAAGTTTCATTAAACTTGTGCAATGAGAATATAGATCTGTCCTGTCCTATCCTATTTAAGCTTTAAAAATCTTTTGCAGAACGGACCCCGACATTAACGGAAGAATCAATAATGTCCTAGAAAATGATGTCCGTCTGTAAAATAAATACATTGTGAGTTGTTCCAGTGTAGATGTAGGGTTTTAGTCAAGTCTTCCAAGTTATCCTCTGGCGCCCTCTTGTGACGTCGAGAGTGAAGTTCATGGGAGCGTTGCATGATCCTGTGCCGCTTACTGCACTGTTTTTCAACCACTGTGCCGCGGTACACTAGTGTGAATAATGCTGTATAATAGACTGCATTTTTGTTATTCACATGTGAATAAGGCTGTATAATAGACTGTATTTATGTAATTCACATGTGAATAATGCTACATAATTGACCGTAGTTTTATTATTCCCATGTGCTATATAATAGATTGTATTTATGTTATTCACACGTGAATAGTGCTGTATAATAGATTGTATTTATATTATTCACATGTGAATACTGCTGTATAATAGACTGTATTTATGTTATTTTCATGTGAATAACGCTGTATAATAGACTGTATTTATAGTATTCACATTTAAATAATGCTGTATAATAGACTGTATTTATGTTATTCACATGTGAATAATGCTGTGTATTAGATTGTATTTATGTTATCCACATGTGAATAATGCTGTACAATACAATATTTATTTTATTCACGTGAATAATGCTGTATAATAGACTGTATTTATGTTATTTTCATGTGAATAACACTGTATAGTAGACTGTATTTATAGTATTCACATGTAAATAATGCTGTATAATAGACTGTATTTATATTATTCACATGTAAATAATGCTGCATAATTGACCGTGGTTCTATTATTCCCATGTGCTATATAATAGATTGTATTTATACTATTCACATGTGAATACTGCTGTATAATAGACTGTATTTGTATTATTCACATGTGAATAGTCCTGTATAATGGACTGTATTTATGTTATTCACATGTGAATAATGCTGTATAATAGACTGTATTTATATTATTTTCATGTGAATAACGCTGTATAATAGACTGTATTTATGTTATTCACATATGAATAATGTTGTATAATAGACCGTATTTACATTATTTTCATGTGAATAACGCTGTATAATAGACTGTATTTATGTTATCCACATGTGAATAATGCCATATAATAGAATATTTATGTTATTCACATGTGAATAATGCTGTATAATAGACTGTATTTACGTTATTTTCATGTGAATAACGCTGTATAATAGACTGTATTTATAGTATTCACATGTGAATAACGTTGTATAATAGACTTTATTTATGTTATTTTAATGTGAATAACGCTGTATAATAGACTGTATTTATAGTATTCACATGTAAATAATGCTGTATAATAGACTGTATTTATATTATTCACATGTGAATAATGCTGTGTATTAGATTGTATTTATGTTATCCACATGTGAATAATGCCGTATAAGAGAATATTTATTTTATTCACGTGAATAATGCTGTATAATAGACTGTATTTGTTATTTTCATGTGAATAACGCTGTATAACAGACTGTATTTATAGTATTCACATGTAAATAATGCTGTATAATAGACTGTATTTATATTATTCACATGTGAATAATGCTGTGTATTAGATTGTATTTATGTTATCCACATGTGAATAATGCCGTATAATAGAATATTTATTTTATTCATGTGAATAATGCTGTATAATAGACTGTATATATATTATTCACATGTGAATCATGCTGCATAATTGACCGTATTTTTATCATTCCCATGAGCTGTATAAAAATTCCAACACCAGTTATTTCAACTCATTCAGAATATTCGAGTGTTTTAAGATTTTCCAAAAAAATCCCACATTTCCCGAAATGTCAATCAAATTAATATTGAAATGAGTGAGACATGTTTCAAAGTTCCACAACTTCCATATTTTTCAACCGATTCAAACCATTCCGCCTTCAACATATTCCACTCATCCTGGATATTCAAACTATCATTTTTCCAATTTCCCATCAATTCCAGTAATTCAGAGGAGAGGAAGAAGAAGGAGAAGAAGAAGAAGAAGAAGAAGAAGAAGATGGAGAAGGAGAAGAAGAAGATGGAGAAGGAGAAGAAAAAGAAGGAGAAGAAGTAGAAGAAAAATAAGTAAGAGAAGAACAAAAAGAAGAAAAAGAAGAAGACAATGAAGAAGGGAGGAGGAGGAGAAGAAGACATACCAGATGTTGTGTTTCCACATGTGAGCAGGTCCCATCAGGCGGGTGGTTGCAGGCCTCACTGTCACTGCTCCCCTCCACTTGGAAGCAAAAAGAGGATCAATGAGTGACAAACAGGAAGAAAGAGGTACTTCCTGTCATGTGTTGCCATGGCGACCAGCGGACTGACCTGCAGGTGTCCTGCTGGCAGACAACTGAGCCTTCAGCTGGCAGATCAGCAGCTGCTGCTCCTCCATCTGCTTCAGCAGTTTTTCAGTGTGTCGCTGGTAATAGTCCGTCTGCAAAAACAAGGTCAGGTTTTAGTAGTCCAGGCAGGAACATCCCCAACCCAGTCTGAGCTGGACCTTGGCAATGGCCACTTCATTAGGCACACTTGGACTCAAGCGGGTTCTTCAAACATTTGTGAGAGAAGAAAGGATTGGACATCACAATGTGATCATGGACATGGTTTTTGCAAGTGAAGAACTTCTGCAAGAAGAAGAAGAAGAAGAAAAAGAAGAAAAACAAGAAGATCAAGAACAAGAAGACAAACAAGAAAAGCGAGAAGAGCAAGAAGAAAAAGAAGAAGAAAAAGAACAAGAACAACAAGAAGAAGAACAAGAAGAGCAAGAACAAGAAGAACAAGAACTAGAACAGGTTCAAGAAGAAGAAGAACAAGAAAATCAAGAACAAGAAGAAGAAGAACAAGAACAAGAACCAAGAAGAGTAAAACAAGAATAACAAGAACAAGAACCAAGAAGAATAAAAACAAGAAAAAGAAAAAGAAGACGAAGAAGAAGAAAAAGAAGAAGAACAAGAACAAGACCAAGAAAAAAGAAGAAGAACAAGATCAAGAAGAAGAAGAAGAAGAAGAAGAAAAGGAACAAGAACAAGTTTAAGAAGAAGAAAAAGAAGAAGGAAAAGAAGAAAAAGAACAACAACAAGAAGAACAAGAAGAAGACCAAGAAAAAAGAAGAAGAACAAGATCAAGAAGAAGAAGAAGAAGAAAAGGAACAAGAACAAGTTTAAGAAGAAGAAAAAGAAGAAGGAAAAGAAGAAGAAGAACAACAAGAAGAAGAACAAGAAGAACAAGAAAAGGAACAAGAACACGTTAAAGAAGAAGAAAAAGAAGAAGGAAAAGAAGAAGAACAACATAAATGTATAAATAAATATCTAAATATAAAAAAAAGTAAATAAAATGTATCAATAAAAGTATACGATACCGATACTTTTATTTATTTATCTGCTATGCACTTGAAGTGTACTGTTTACATAAACTGATGAGCAAATAAAATTACAATTGAATTAAAATATATATATATATATGTATATATATTTTTTTAAATAATAAATTAAAATAAATAAATAAATATAAAAATATTTCAAATAAATTATAAACAAAATGTATCAATAAAAGTATACGATGCCGATACTTTTATTTATTTATCTGCTATGCACTTCAAGTGTACTATTTACATAAACTGATGACCAAATAAAATTAAAATTAAATTAAATAAAAAAGAACAAAAAATTTAATTGTTTTAAATTAATCTAAATTTATCAATAAAAGTATACGATACCGATACTTTTATTTATTTATCTGCTATGCACTTGAAGTGTACTGTTTACATGAACTGATGACCAAATTAAATTAAAATTAAATTACAATACAAAATAAATACATTTACATATTCTTTTAAATTACCGGTACATTAAATAAAATTTATCAACAAAAGTACACGATACCGATATTATTATTTATTTATCTGCTATGCACTTGAAGTGTACTGTTTACATGAACTGATGAGCAAATATAATTAAAATACAATTAAATAAATAAATAAAATATATAAAATAGTTTTTTAAATAATAAAAACAAAAAATTTATTTATATATATATATATATATATATATATATATATATATATATAAATATCTCACAAAAAAATTTGAAAATGTATCAATAAAAGTATACAATAGACTGCGGATGTTGTGGATAGGTGGAAGGAATACTTCGAAGACCTCCTCAATCCCACCAACACGTCTTCCTATGAGGAAGCAGTGCCTGGGGAATCTGTGGTGGACTCTCCTATTTCTGGGGCTGAGGTCGCTGAGGTAGTTAAAAAGCTCCTCGGTGGCAAGGCCCCAGGGGTGGACGAGATCCGCCCGGAGTTCCTTAAGGCTCTGGATGCTGTGGGGCTGTCTTGGTTGACAAGACTTTGCAGCATCGCGTGGACATCGGGGGCGGTACCTCTGGATTGGCAGACCGGGGTGGTGGTTCCTCTCTTTAAGAAGGGGGACCGGAGGGTGGGTTCCAACTATCGTGGGATCACACTCCTCAGCCTTCCCGGTAAGGTTTATTCAGGTGTACTGGAGAGGAGGCTACGTCGGATAGTCGAACCTCGGATTCAGGAGGAACAGTGTGGTTTTCGTCCTGGTCGTGGAACTGTGGACCAGCTCTATACTCTCGGCAGGGTTCTTGAGGGTGCATGGGAGTTTGCCCAACCAGTCTACATGTGCTTTGTGGACTTGGAGAAGGCATTCGACCGTGTCCCTCGGGAAGTCCTGTGGGGAATGCTCAGAGAGTATGGGGTATCGGACTGTCTTATTGTGGCGGTCCGCTCCCTGTACGATCAGTGCCAGAGCTTGGTCCGCATTGCCGGCAGTAAGTCGGACACATTTCATGGAAACTTACTGTTTCCATGAACTGATGCCCAAATAAAATTAAGATTAAATTAAATAAAAAAATAAATACATATAAAATATTTGTTTTTAAATTAAATTAAATTAAATTGATCAATAAAAGTATACGATACCGATACTTTTATTTATTTATCTGCTATGCACTTGAAGTGTACTGTTTACATGAACTGATGAGCAAATTTAATTAAAATAAAATTAAATAAATAAATAAAATATATAAAAATAGTTTTTTAAATAGTAAAAACAAAAAATTTATATATATATATATATATATGTATACATATATATGTATAAATATCACACGAAAAAATTATAAAATGTATCAATAAAAGTATACAATACACATATTTTTATTTATTTATCTGCTATGCACTTGAATGTACTTACTGTTTCCATGAACTGATGCCCAAATAAAATTGAAATTAAATTAAATAAAAAAATAAATACATATAAAATATTTGTTTTTAAATTAAATTAAATTAAATTGATCAATAAAAGTATACGATACCGATACTTTTATTTATTTATCTGTTATGCACTTGAAGTGTACTGTTCACATGAACTGATGATCAAATAAAATTAAAAATAAATTAAATTGAAAAATATAAAAATAGTTTAAAAAAAAATGTAATTAAACTTAAAAAAATAAAAATACAAATAAATTGAAAAAAAAAAAACTAACAAAAAAATTTAATAAAAATACCAAAGCTGAAATGTGGACTTTGTTTTTATGGCCAAAAGTGTGAAGAACATAAAAGTTCCTTCTAGTTCTGATGCTTTGGACGGCCTCGAGCGAGCTCGTGCAAGTGTACCTAATGTTGCGGCTGACCATTCAACCGCACAACGCGTTGCAAACTCACAATTTGCTGCAGCTCCTTTTTGGCGTTGTCTTTCTCGATGGAGACCTGGCGATAAGCTTCGAAAGCTTTGTTGAGCTGGTCTCCGATGTTCCTCTCCATGCCGGGGGCTCCACAATCATCCCCCACACAGCAGACATGGGCCCTGCAAACACGTTCAAACACTAATCCATGGAGACAAAACTAAAATAATGCGGTTTGCAACAATCCCGTCTTTCTCCATCACAAGCTCATGTTTAGGAGTTCCCCACTTCACACCATTGCAGCTCATTCTTCAGAATATAGTCCCTAAAACATGGCAAACACTAGGAATGGCAACAACCACATCTATGGGGAATTATAAACGACGGCGACAGCAACTCTAAACATGCATCTTCCAATAAAACAACTGCAGCAAAGCATGCTGGGAAATAGGGCTGTGCGATAGATCGATATACTCGATCGATAGCCGTGGTGCTAGCGGTGCGGTGCGAGTGGTAATATGAGAGCGAGAAGGTGCGAATCTGGTAACAAACGGAGGAAGAATTAATTCTGGCGGTGGTTTGGCTTCAAGCGGGAAGATGTTGAACAGTTATGCGGCAAAAGCGTCGCGACACAAAGTAGCACAACTGCTAATTTGTAGCATTGTTTGAAAAGTCACCCACTAGAGCCAGATGTGGCTCTTTTGATGGCTCTCGGATAAATCTGAGCTGACATTGCTCAGCACGATAAATAATGAACAATTCCACTTGTAACCAAAAATAACGTCCATCCATCATCTTCCGCTTATCCGAGGTCGGGTCGCGGGGGCAACAGCCTAAGCAGGGAAACCCAGACTTCCCTCTCCCCAGCCACTTCGTCTAGCTCTTCCCAGGGGATCCCGAGGCGTTCCCAGGCCAGCCGGGAGACATAGTCTTCCCAACGTGTCCTGGGTCTTCCCCGTGGCCTGGGGACGTGCCCTAAACACCTCCCTAGGGAGGCGTTCGGGTGGCATCCTGACCAGATGCCCGAACCACCTCATCTGGCTCCTCTCGATGTGAAGGAGCAGCGGATTTACTTTGAGTTCCTCCCGGATGACAGAGCTTCTCACCCTATCTCTAAGGGAGAGACCCAAACTCATTTTGGCCGCTTGTACCCGTGATCTTATCCTTTCGGTCATGACCCAAAGCTCATGACCATAGGTGAGGATGGGAACGTAGATCGACCGGTAAATTGAGAGCTTTGCCTTCCGGCTCAGCTCCTTCTTCACCACAACGGATCGGTACAACGTCCGCATTACTGAAGACGCCGCACCGATCCGCCTGTCGATCTCACGATCCGCTCTTCCCTCACTCGTGAACAAGACTTCTAAGTACTTGAACTCCTCCACTTGGGGCAGGGTCTCCTCCCCAACCCGGAGATGGCATTCCACCCTTTTCCGGGCGAGAACCATGGACTCGGACTTGGAGGTGCTGATTCTCATTCCGGTCGCTTCACACTCGGCTGCGAACCGATCCAGCGAGAGCTGAAGATCCCGGTCAGATGAAGCCATCAGGACCACATCATCTGCAAAAAGCAGAGACCTAATCCTGCGGTCACCAAACCAGAACCCCTCAACGCCTTGACTGCGCCTAGAAATTCTGTCCATAAAAGTTATGAACAGAATCGGTGACAAAGGACAGCCTTGGCGGAGTCCAACCCTCACTGGAAATGTGTTCGACTTACTGCCGGCAATGCGGACCAAGCTCTGGCACTGATCGTACAGGGAACGGACCACCACAATAAGACAGTCCGATACCCCATACTCCCTGAGCACTCCCCACAGGACTTCCCGAGGGACACGGTCGAATGCCTTCTCCAAGTCCACAAAGCACATGTAGACTGGTTGGGCAAACTCCCATGCCGAGAGTATAGAGCTGGTCCACAGTTCCACGACAAGGACGAAAACCACACTGTTCCTCCTGAACCCGAGGTTCGACTATCCGGCGTAGCCTCCTCTCCAGTACACCTGAATAAACCTTCAAATGTTCAAAATATAAAACATTCTCATGCATTTTTATGTTCAAGAAGTTGCGTTAATGGTAAGAAGTCATTTATTTATTATTGGTTAGTGTGGGGGTTCTTCGGACCACCAGGCACCGACATGAGAGCCTTTTCCAGGGTTACAATATATATATTTTTTTTTCAATAAGTCTCTTAGTTGCTTTCCAGCATTTTGTCTTTTTCTCTTTCGTTCTCGCTCTCTCCTGGCTGCTGCTTGTAAACAGAGTGACAAGTGATTAGAAAACAAGGCCCAGCTGGGCCATCTACACACCTGTCGCTGATTTCGAGGTCAGCCCGCTTCGCCGCAGGCCCAGAGGCCACGCCCCCTCCACCGTTAGCTTCAGAATAACAATGTTATTACAAAGAATAAGAGACCTATTATACTCGAGAAATGTTGGTCTTACCTTAAAATGCACGCGTTGAGTTGTGTTCAGTGTTGAAAAAAATGTTATACGGCTCTTACGGAAATGCATTTGAAAAATATTCGGCTTCTTGGCTCTCTCTGCCAAAAAATGTTCCCGACCCCTGCACTAGAGAATAAGGAGTGGTTGAAACTCCGCATGTCAACATCTCCGTTCGGTGCCAAACCAACAAAATGCTGAAGCAAACATTTCTAGATCAACACCGTTGGAAAAAAATAGTCTCCAAAAGAAGGACATAACGCCCGCAGGAACCTAACACAGAGCGAAGGACGTACACTATTTGATTTCCTGTTATGCGGCTCATTTTTATTTGACAGTTATTGAAATATCTTGTGTGACATCATGCACAAAAGTGCACTTTTTTGTTTTTAACTGTTGTAGTGGCGTTCTGTACAAAAAGTGCACTTTAATTGAGTGTTGTTTTGACATGTCATCTTAGTGACATCATGCACAAAAGTGCACTTTATTTGTTTTTAACTGTTGTAGTGGCGTTCTGTACAAAAAGTGCACTTTAATTGAGTGTTGTTTTGACATGTCATCTTAGTGACATCATGCACAAAAGTGCACTTCATTTGTTTTTAACTGTTGTAGTGGTGTTCTGTACAAAAGGTGCACTTTATTTGTTTTTAACTGTTGTAGTGGCGTTCTGTACAAAAGGTGCACTTTATTTGTTTTTAACTGTTGTAGTGGCGTTCTGTAAAAAAAGTGCACTTTAATTGAGTGTTGTTTTGACATGTCATCTTAGTGACATCATGCACAAAAGTGCACTTTATTTGTTTTTAACTGTTGTGGCGGCGTTCTGTACAAAAAGTGCACTTTAATTAAGTGTTATTTTGACATGTCATCTTAGTGACATCATGCACAAAAGTGCACTTTATTAGTTTTTAACTGTTGTAGTGGTGTTCTGTACAAAAAGTGCACTTTATTAGTTTTTAACTGTTGTAGTGGCGTTCTGTACAAAAAGTGCAATTTAATTGAGTGTTGTTTTGACATGCCATCTTAGTGACATCATGCACAAAAGTGCACTTTATTTGTTTTTATCTGTTGTAGTGGCGTTCTGTACAAAAAGTGCACTTTATTTGTTTTTAACTGTTGTAGTGGTGTTCTGTACAAAAAGTGCACTTTAATTGAGTGTTGTTTTGACTTGTCATCTTAGTGACATCATGCACAAAAGTGCACTTTATTTGTTTTTTTCTGTTGTAGTGCCGTTCTGTACAAAAAGTGCACTTTATTTGTTTTTAACTGTTGTAGGGGCGTTCTGTACAAAAAGTGCACTTTAATTGAGTGTTGTTTTGACATGTCATCTTAGTGACATCATGCACAAAAGTGCACTTTATTTGTTTTTAACTGTTGTAGTGGCATTCTGTACGAAAAGTGCACTTTATTTGTTTTTAACTGTTGTAGTGGCGTTCTGTACAAAAAGTGCACTTAAACTGAGTGTTGTTTTGACATGTCATCTTAGTGACATCATGCACAAAAGTGCACTTTATTTGTTTTTAACTGTTGTAGTGGTGTTCTGTACAAAAAGTGCACTTTATTTGTTTTTAACTGTTGTAGTGGTGTTCTGTACAAAAGGTGCACTTTATTTGTTTTTAACTGTTGTAGTGGCGTTCTGTACAAAAAGTGCACTTTAATTGAGTGTTGTTTTGACATGTCATCTTAGTGACATCATGCACAAAAGTGCACTTTATTTGTTTTTAACTGTTGTAGTGGCGTTCTGTACAAAAAGTACACTTTATTTGTTTTTAACTGTTGTAGTGGCGTTCTGTACAAAAAGTGCACTTTAATTGAGTGTTGTTTTGACATGTCATCTTAGTGACATCATGCACAAAAGTGCACTTTATTTGTTTTTAACTGTTGTAGTGGCGTTCTGTACAAAAAGTGCACTTTAATTGAGTGTTGTTTTGACATGTCATCTTAGTGACATCATGCACAAAAGTGCACTTTATTTGTTTTTAACTGTTGTAGTGGCGTTCTGTACAAAAAGTGCACTTTAATTGAGTGTTGTTTTGAAATGTCATATTAGTGACATCATGCACAAAAGTGCACTTTATTTGTTTTTAACTGTTGTAGTAGCGATCTGTACAAAAAGTGCACTTTATTCGTTTTTAACTGTTGTAGTGGCATTCTGTACAAAAAATGCACTTTAATTGAGTGTTGTTTTGACATGTCATCTTAGTGACATCATGCACAAAAGTGCACTTTATTTGTTTTTAACTGTTGTAGTGGCGTTCTGTACAAAAAGTGCACTTTAATTGAGTGTTGTTTTGAAATGTCATATTAGTGACATCATGCACAAAAGTGCACTTTATTTGTTTTTAACTGTTGTAGTAGCGTTCTGTACAAAAAGTGCACTTTATTTGTTTTTAACTGTTGTAGTGGCGTTCTGTACAAAAAGTGCACTTTAATTGAGTGTTGTTTTGACATGTCATCTTAGTGACATCATGCACTAAAGTGCCCTTTATTTGTTTTTAACTGTTGTAGTGGCGTTCTGTACAAAAAGTGCACTTTAATTGAGTGTTGTTTTGACATGTCATCTTAGTGACATCATGCACAAAAGTGCACTTTATTTGTTTTTAACTGTGGTAGTGGCGTTCTGTAAAAAAAAGTGCACTTTATTTGTTTTTAACTGTTGTAGTGGCATTCTGTACAAAAAATGCACTTTAATTGCGTGTTGTTTTGACATGTCATCTTAGTGACATCATGCACAAAAGTGCACTTTATTTGTTTTTAACTGTTGTAGTGGCGTTCTGTACAAAAAGTGCACTTTAATTGTTTTACACTATTGTAGTGGCGTTCTGTACAAAAAGTGCACTTAAACTGAGTGTTGTTTTGACATGTCATCTTAGTGACATCATGCACAAAAGTGCACTTTATTTGTTTTTAACTGTTGTAGTGGCGTTCTGTACAAAAAGTGCACTTTAATTGAGTGTTGTTTGGACATGTCATCTTAGTGACATCATGCACAAAAGTGCACTTTATTTGTTTTTAACTGTTGTAGTGGCGTTCTGTACAAAAAGTGCACTTTAATTGAGTGTTGTTTTGACATGTCATCTTAGTGACATCATGCACAAAAGTGCACTTTATTTGTTTTTAACTGTGTAGTGGCGTTCTGTACAAAAAGTGCACGTTGTTTGTTTTTAACTGTTGTAGTGGCGTTCTGTACAAAAAGTGCACTTTAATTGAGTGTTGTTTTGACATGTCATCTTAGTGACATCATGCACAAAAGTGCACTTTATTTGTTTTTAACTGTTGTAGTGGCGTTCTGTAAAAAAAGTGCACTTTATTTGTTTTTAACTGTTGTAGTGGCATTCTGTACAAAAAATGCACTTTAATTGAGTGTTGTTTTTACATGTCATCTTAGTGACATCATGCACAAAAGTGCACTTTATTTGTTTTTAACTGTTGTAGTGGCGTTCTGTACAAAAAGTGCACTTTAATTGAGTGTTGTTTTGACATGTCATCTTAGTGACATCATGCACAAAAGTGCACTTTATTTGTTTTTAACTGTTGTAGTAGCGTTCTGTACAAAAAGTGCACTTTATTTGTTTTTAACTGTTGTACTGGTGTTCTGTACAAAAAGTGCACTTTAATTGAGTGTTGTTTTGACATGTCATCTTAGTGACATAATGCACAAAAGTGCACTTTATTTGTTTTTAACTGTTGTAGTGGCGTTCTGTACAAAAAGTGCACTTTATTTGTTTTTAACTGTTGTACTGGCGTTCTGTACAAAAAGTGCACTTTAATTGAGTGTTGTTTTGACATGTCATCTTAGTGACATCATGCACAAAAGTGCACTTTATTTGTTTTTGACTGTTGTAGTGGTGTTCTGTACAAAAAGTGCACTTTATTTGTTTTTAACTGTTGTAGTGGCGTTCTGTACAAAAAGTGCACTTTATTTGTTTTTAACTGTTGTAGTGGCGTTCTGTACAAAAAGTGCACTTTATTGAGTGTTGTTTTGACATTTCATCTTAGTGACATCATGCACAAAAGTGCACTTTATTTGTTTATAACTGTTGTAGTGGCGTTCTGTACAAAAAGTGCACTTTAATTGAGTGTTGTTTTGACATGTCATCTTAGTGACATCATGCACAAAAGTGCACTTTATTTGTTTTTAACTGTTGTAGTGGCGTTCTGTACAAAAAGTGCACTTTATTTGTTTTTAACTGTTGTAGTGGCGTTCTGTACAAAAAGTGCACTTTATTTGTTTTTAACTGTTGTAGTGGCGTTCTGTACAAAAAGTGCACTTAAACTGAGTGTTGTTTTGACATGTCATTTTAGTGACATCATGCACAAAAGTGCACTTTATTTGTTTATAACTGTTGTAGTGGCGTTCTGTACAAAAAGTGCACTTTAATTGAGTGTTGTTTTGACATGTCATCTTAGTGACATCATGCACAAAAGTGCACTTTATTTGTTTTTAACTGTTGTAGTGGCGTTCTGTACAAAAAGTGCACTTTAATTGAGTGTTGTTTTGACATGTCATCTTAGTGACATCATGCACAAAAGTGCACTTTATTTGTTTTTAACTGTTGTAGTGGCGTTCTGTACAAAAAGTGCACTTTAATTGAGTGTTGTTTTGAAATGTCATATTAGTGACATCATGCACAAAAGTGCACTTTATTTGTTTTTAACTGTTGTAGTAGCGATCTGTACAAAAAGTGCACTTTATTCGTTTTTAACTGTTGTAGTGGCGTTCTGTACAAAAAGTGCACTTTAATTGAGTGTTGTTTTGACATGTCATCTTAGTGACATCATGCACAAAAGTGCACTTTATTTGTTTTTAACTGTTGTAGTGGCGTTCTGTAAAAAAAAGTGCACTTTATTTGTTTTTAACTGTTGTAGTGGCATTCTGTACAAAAAATGCACTTTAATTGAGTGTTGTTTTGACATGTCATCTTAGTGACATCATGCACAAAAGTGCACTTTATTTGTTTTTAACTGTTGTAGTGGCGTTCTGTACAAAAAGTGCACTTTAATTGAGTGTTGTTTTGAAATGTCATATTAGTGACATCATGCACAAAAGTGCACTTTATTTGTTTTTAACTGTTGTAGTAGCGTTCTGTACAAAAAGTGCACTTTATTTGTTTTTAACTGTTGTAGTGGCGTTCTGTACAAAAAGTGCACTTTAATTGAGTGTTGTTTTGACATGTCATCTTAGTGACATCATGCACAAAAGTGCACTTTATTTGTTTTTAACTGTTGTAGTGGCGTTCTGTACAAAAAGTGCACTTTAATTGAGTGTTGTTTTGACATGTCATCTTAGTGACATCATGCACAAAAGTGCACTTTATTTGTTTTTAACTGTTGTAGTGGCGTTCTGTAAAAAAAAAGTGCACTTTATTTGTTTTTAACTGTTGTAGTGGCATTCTGTACAAAAAATGCACTTTAATTGCGTGTTGTTTTGACATGTCATCTTAGTGACATCATGCACAAAAGTGCACTTTATTTGTTTTTAACTGTTGTAGTGGCGTTCTGTACAAAAAGTGCACTTTATTTGTTTTTAACTGTTGTAGTGGCGTTCTGTACAAAAAGTGCACTTTAATTGTTTTACACTATTGTAGTGGCGTTCTGTACAAAAAGTGCACTTAAACTGAGTGTTGTTTTGACATGTCATCTTAGTGACATCATGCACTAAAGTGCACTTTATTTGTTTTTAACTGTTGTAGTGGCGTTCTGTACAAAAAGTGCACTTTAATTGAGTGTTGTTTTGACATGTCATCTTAGTGACATCATGCACAAAAGTGCACTTTATTTGTTTTTAACTGTGTAGTGGCGTTCTGTACAAAAAGTGCACGTTGTTTGTTTTTAACTGTTGTAGTGGCGTTCTGTACAAAAAGTGCACTTTAATTGAGTGTTGTTTTGACATGTCATCTTAGTGACATCATGCACAAAAGTGCACTTTATTTGTTTTTAACTGTTGTAGTGGCGTTCTGTAAAAAAAGTGCACTTTATTTGTTTTTAACTGTTGTAGTGGCGTTCTGTACAAAAAGTGCACTTTAATTGAGTGTTGTTTTGACATGTCATCTTAGTGACATCATGCACAAAAGTGCACTTTATTTGTTTTTAACTGTTGTAGTGGCGTTCTGTACAAAAAGTGCACTTTAATTGAGTGTTGTTTTGACATGTCATCTTAGTGACATCATGCACAAAAGTGCACTTTATTAGTTTTTAACTGTTGTAGTGGCGTTCTTTACAAAAAGTGCACTTTAATTAAGTGTTGTTGTGACATGTCATCTTAGTGACATCATGCAAAAAAGTGCACTTTATTTGTTTTTAACTGTTGTAGTAGTGTTCTGTACAAAAAGTGCACTTTAATTGAGTGTTGTTTTGACATGTCATCTTAGTGACATCATGCACAAAAGTGCACTTTATTTGTTTTTAACTGTTGTAGTGGCGTTCTGTACAAAAAGTGCACTTCATTTGTTTTTAACTGTTTTAGTGGTGTTCTGTACAAAAAGTGCACTTTATTTGTTTTTAACTGTTGTAGTGGCGTTCTGTACAAAAAGTGCACTTTAATTGAGTGTTGTTTTGACATGTCATCTTAGTGACATCATGCACAAAAGTGCACTTTATTTGTTTTTAACTGTTGTAGTGGCGTTCTATACAAAAAGTGCACTTTATTTGTTTTTAACTGTTGTAGTGGTCTTCTGTACAAAAGGTGCACTTTATTTGTTTTTAACTGTTGTAGTGGCGTTCTGTACAAAAAGTGCACTTTAATTGTTTTAAACTATTGTAGTGGCGTTCTGTACAAAAAGTGCACTTTAATTGAGTGTTGTTTGGACATGTCATCTTAGTGACATCATGCACAAAAGTGCACTTTATTTGTTTTTAACTGTTGTAGTGGCGTTCTGTACAAAAAGTGCACTTTAATTGAGTGTTGTTTTGACATGTCATCTTAGTGACATCATGCACTAAAGTGCACTTTATTTGTTTTTAACTGTTGCAGTGGCGTTCTATACAAAAAGTGCACTTTATTTGTTTTCAACTGTTGTAGTGGCGTTCTGTACAAAACGTGCACTTTAATTGAGTGTTGTTTTGACATGTCATCTTAGTGACATCATGCACAAAAGTGCAATTTATTTGTTTTTAACTGTTGTAGTGGCATTCTGTACAAAAAGTGCACTTTATTTGTTTTTAACTGTTGTAGTGGCGTTCTATACAAAAAGTGCACTTTATTTGTTTTTAACTGTTGTAGTGGCGTTCTGTACAAAACGTGCACTTTAATTGAGTGTTGTTTTGACATGTCATCTTAGTGACATCATGCACAAAAGTGCACTTTATTTGTTTTTAACTGTTGTAGTGGCGTTCTGTACAAAAAGTGCACTTTAATTGAGTGTTGTTTTGACATGTCATCTTAGTGACATCATGCACAAAAGTGCACTTTATTTGTTTTTAACTGTTGTAGTAGCGTTCTGTACAAAAAGTGCACTTTATTTGTTTTTAACTGTTGTACTGGTGTTCTGTACAAAAAGTGCACTTTAATTGAGTGTTGTTTTGACATGTCATCTTAGTGACATAATGCACAAAAGTGCACTTTATTTGTTTTTAACTGTTGTAGTGGCGTTCTGTACAAAAAGTGCACTTTATTTGTTTTTAACTGTTGTACTGGCGTTCTGTACAAAAAGTGCACTTTAATTGAGTGTTGTTTTGACATGTCATCTTAGTGACATCATGCACAAAAGTGCACTTTATTTGTTTTTGACTGTTGTAGTGGTGTTCTGTACAAAAAGTGCACTTTATTTGTTTTTAACTGTTGTAGTGGCGTTCTGTACAAAAAGTGCACTTTATTTGTTTTTAACTGTTGTAGTGGCGTTCTGTACAAAAAGTGCACTTTATTGAGTGTTGTTTTGACATTTCATCTTAGTGACATCATGCACAAAAGTGCACTTTATTTGTTTATAACTGTTGTAGTGGCGTTCTGTACAAAAAGTGCACTTTAATTGAGTGTTGTTTTGACATGTCATCTTAGTGACATCATGCACAAAAGTGCACTTTATTTGTTTTTAACTGTTGTAGTGGCGTTCTGTACAAAAAGTGCACTTTATTTGTTTTTAACTGTTGTAGTGGCGTTCTGTACAAAAAGTGCACTTTATTTGTTTTTAACTGTTGTAGTGGCGTTCTGTACAAAAAGTGCACTTAAACTGAGTGTTGTTTTGACATGTCATTTTAGTGACATCATGCACAAAAGTGCACTTTATTTGTTTATAACTGTTGTAGTGGCGTTCTGTACAAAAAGTGCACTTTAATTGAGTGTTGTTTTGACATGTCATCTTAGTGACATCATGCACAAAAGTGCACTTTATTTGTTTTTAACTGTTGTAGTGGCGTTCTGTACAAAAAGTGCACTTTAATTGAGTGTTGTTTTGACATGTCATCTTAGTGACATCATGCACAAAAGTGCACTTTATTTGTTTTTAACTGTTGTAGTGGCGTTCTGTACAAAAAGTGCACTTTAATTGAGTGTTGTTTTGAAATGTCATATTAGTGACATCATGCACAAAAGTGCACTTTATTTGTTTTTAACTGTTGTAGTAGCGATCTGTACAAAAAGTGCACTTTATTCGTTTTTAACTGTTGTAGTGGCGTTCTGTACAAAAAGTGCACTTTAATTGAGTGTTGTTTTGACATGTCATCTTAGTGACATCATGCACAAAAGTGCACTTTATTTGTTTTTAACTGTTGTAGTGGCGTTCTGTAAAAAAAAGTGCACTTTATTTGTTTTTAACTGTTGTAGTGGCATTCTGTACAAAAAATGCACTTTAATTGAGTGTTGTTTTGACATGTCATCTTAGTGACATCATGCACAAAAGTGCACTTTATTTGTTTTTAACTGTTGTAGTGGCGTTCTGTACAAAAAGTGCACTTTAATTGAGTGTTGTTTTGAAATGTCATATTAGTGACATCATGCACAAAAGTGCACTTTATTTGTTTTTAACTGTTGTAGTAGCGTTCTGTACAAAAAGTGCACTTTATTTGTTTTTAACTGTTGTAGTGGCGTTCTGTACAAAAAGTGCACTTTAATTGAGTGTTGTTTTGACATGTCATCTTAGTGACATCATGCACAAAAGTGCACTTTATTTGTTTTTAACTGTTGTAGTGGCGTTCTGTACAAAAAGTGCACTTTAATTGAGTGTTGTTTTGACATGTCATCTTAGTGACATCATGCACAAAAGTGCACTTTATTTGTTTTTAACTGTTGTAGTGGCGTTCTGTAAAAAAAAGTGCACTTTATTTGTTTTTAACTGTTGTAGTGGCATTCTGTACAAAAAATGCACTTTAATTGCGTGTTGTTTTGACATGTCATCTTAGTGACATCATGCACAAAAGTGCACTTTATTTGTTTTTAACTGTTGTAGTGGCGTTCTGTACAAAAAGTGCACTTTATTTGTTTTTAACTGTTGTAGTGGCGTTCTGTACAAAAAGTGCACTTTAATTGTTTTACACTATTGTAGTGGCGTTCTGTACAAAAAGTGCACTTAAACTGAGTGTTGTTTTGACATGTCATCTTAGTGACATCATGCACTAAAGTGCACTTTATTTGTTTTTAACTGTTGTAGTGGCGTTCTGTACAAAAAGTGCACTTTAATTGAGTGTTGTTTTGACATGTCATCTTAGTGACATCATGCACAAAAGTGCACTTTATTTGTTTTTAACTGTGTAGTGGCGTTCTGTACAAAAAGTGCACGTTGTTTGTTTTTAACTGTTGTAGTGGCGTTCTGTACAAAAAGTGCACTTTAATTGAGTGTTGTTTTGACATGTCATCTTAGTGACATCATGCACAAAAGTGCACTTTATTTGTTTTTAACTGTTGTAGTGGCGTTCTGTAAAAAAAGTGCACTTTATTTGTTTTTAACTGTTGTAGTGGCGTTCTGTACAAAAAGTGCACTTTAATTGAGTGTTGTTTTGACATGTCATCTTAGTGACATCATGCACAAAAGTGCACTTTATTTGTTTTTAACTGTTGTAGTGGCGTTCTGTACAAAAAGTGCACTTTAATTGAGTGTTGTTTTGACATGTCATCTTAGTGACATCATGCACAAAAGTGCACTTTATTAGTTTTTAACTGTTGTAGTGGCGTTCTTTACAAAAAGTGCACTTTAATTAAGTGTTGTTGTGACATGTCATCTTAGTGACATCATGCAAAAAAGTGCACTTTATTTGTTTTTAACTGTTGTAGTAGTGTTCTGTACAAAAAGTGCACTTTAATTGAGTGTTGTTTTGACATGTCATCTTAGTGACATCATGCACAAAAGTGCACTTTATTTGTTTTTAACTGTTGTAGTGGCGTTCTGTACAAAAAGTGCACTTCATTTGTTTTTAACTGTTTTAGTGGTGTTCTGTACAAAAAGTGCACTTTATTTGTTTTTAACTGTTGTAGTGGCGTTCTGTACAAAAAGTGCACTTTAATTGAGTGTTGTTTTGACATGTCATCTTAGTGACATCATGCACAAAAGTGCACTTTATTTGTTTTTAACTGTTGTAGTGGCGTTCTATACAAAAAGTGCACTTTATTTGTTTTTAACTGTTGTAGTGGTCTTCTGTACAAAAGGTGCACTTTATTTGTTTTTAACTGTTGTAGTGGCGTTCTGTACAAAAAGTGCACTTTAATTGTTTTAAACTATTGTAGTGGCGTTCTGTACAAAAAGTGCACTTTAATTGAGTGTTGTTTGGACATGTCATCTTAGTGACATCATGCACAAAAGTGCACTTTATTTGTTTTTAACTGTTGTAGTGGCGTTCTGTACAAAAAGTGCACTTTAATTGAGTGTTGTTTTGACATGTCATCTTAGTGACATCATGCACTAAAGTGCACTTTATTTGTTTTTAACTGTTGCAGTGGCGTTCTATACAAAAAGTGCACTTTATTTGTTTTCAACTGTTGTAGTGGCGTTCTGTACAAAACGTGCACTTTAATTGAGTGTTGTTTTGACATGTCATCTTAGTGACATCATGCACAAAAGTGCAATTTATTTGTTTTTAACTGTTGTAGTGGCATTCTGTACAAAAAGTGCACTTTATTTGTTTTTAACTGTTGTAGTGGCGTTCTATACAAAAAGTGCACTTTATTTGTTTTTAACTGTTGTAGTGGCGTTCTGTACAAAACGTGCACTTTAATTGAGTGTTGTTTTGACATGTCATCTTAGTGACATCATGCACAAAAGTGCACTTTATTTGTTTTTAACTGTTGTAGTGGCGTTCTGTACAAAAAGTGCACTTTAATTGAGTGTTGTTTTGACATGTCATCTTAGTGACATCATGCACAAAAGTGCACTTTATTTGTTTTTAACTGTTGTAGTGGCGTTCTGTACAAAAAGTGCACTTTAATTGAGTGTTGTTTTGAAATGTCATATTAGTGACATCATGCACAAAAGTGCACTCGTAGCTTGTTTTCAAAATGTCTCTGACAACCTTGCACTTTCTGTTTCGAAATAACATGAATGTTTGTGCCACTGCTTAATAACCGTTTAATGAATACACTTTTAGTTATATTCATTAAACGGTTATTAAACGTCTTTAATACCACATATTAGTTTTAGATGATACCACACATTTAGGTATCGATCCGATACCAAGTACTTACAGGATCATACATTGGTCATATTCAAAGTCCTCATGTGTCCCGGGACCTATTTCATGACTTTATAAACATAATATGAATGAAAAATAAAATAAAAAATATCGATGTAATCATAGTAGTATCGACTAGATACGCTCTTGTACTTGGTATCATCAGGTGTAGATCCACCCATGGCGTTTGTTTACATTGCTATTGTATCCTCCGACGGTGTATAGTGAAGCATGTTTAGCTATTCCTCCTCCTCCAGTGATAATGCTACTTGTAAGAAACTGAAATTATTTGTCGCCATGGAGGCCAGGATTAGTGATTGGGGCTGGACTTTAGCCTTCCTGAGGGGGTTTTTGAGTGTGATAACTTTACCTTTATCTTTACTTTTCACACCAAAATGCGTCCGTTCTCCCTTTTCTGTCTGCTTGTGAGTACTCTGTGTGTGTGCGCTGCCGAACATGCTCCTCTGCTCGTAAAACCAGACAGAGTATCGTACCATTTTTGTATGGTAAAAACGACTTTTTTTTTTTTTTTTGATTATACAAAAATCCATCTAACCAGGAAACGTAGTATTGACAATCTAATGATATTATACTTGGTATCATTACTGTCGACATTCGTATCAATCCTTTGAGCTCTAGCTTGTGGTTAGCGGTTAGCGTGACCTCCAGTGGGGTGTAATGAAGCATGTTTAGCTATTCCTCGTCCTCCGGTGATAATGCTACATTGAAGAAAAATGTTGTGTATCTGCTGAGTAAGAAGCGGCTTTGCACTGTGAAGGGACGTTAGTGTACCTTTTATGTGAACTGATGATCATATCAAATAAAATACAAATGCAAATAAAAAATGCCAAATAAAACATAAAATGCAAGAATTAATAAATACAAATAAAAATAAATATATAAAAATAAATAAATAAAAATATAAATAAATAAATAAAAATATAAATCAATAAAAAAAAAATACTAAAGCTGAGAAGTGGACCTTGTTTTTATGAACAAAAGGGTGAACAACATAAATGTTCCTTTGCAAGATAGAAAAGGACGAGGACATTAAAATAAAACGTGCATGAAAAAGCACTTTGGAAATGTATTGATGTGTTCTGCAAAAAGTGTTTTTCATTCATTAGTACCGCGATTCGAGTATAGCATCAAAAACTATATAATGAATCAAAAACAATACTATACCCTGTTTGAGAAGTACTGCTTTGCCATTTTTTTTTTTTGAACAGGCATAACAGCGCGTCGTCACCTCATGACATTGCTGGTTTTACGCGCGGAGGAGCATGTTCGGCAGCGCGCGCGCACAGAGTACTTACAAGCAGACACAGTGTGTAGGCAGAAAAAGGGAGAGCGGACGCATTTTGACCTAAAAACTAAAGATAACGGGGAAGTTATAACAGTGTTTTAGCTACTTCTAAATCCCTAATCCCTGGCCTCCATGGCGACGAATGAAGTGAGTTGTTTACAAGTATTATTATCACTGGGGGACGAGGACTAGCTAAACATGCTTCACAACACACCACAGGAGGTTAAGCTGGGATGTAAACAAGGGAATGATACAAATAGACAGTCGTCACAATGTAAACAAATGTCATGGGTGGATCTACACCTGATATCTACTATAACGATACCAAGTACAAAAGCGTATCTAGTCAATACCACTATGATTACATCGATATTTTTTAGCATCACAGAATCTTGTTTCCGCTCGCAAACTACTTCCATACATTGTTTCCGCTCACAAACTAATTCACTACATTGTTTCCGCTCGCAAACTACTTCCATACATTGTTTCCACTCGCAAACTACTTCCTTGCATTGTTGCCGCTCGCAAACTACTTCCATGCATTGTTTCCGCTCGCAAACTACTTCCATGCATTGTTTTCGCTCGCAAACTACTTCCATGCATTGCTTCCGTTCGCAAACTACTTCGATATGTTGTTTCCGCTCACAAACTAATTATCTACATTGTTTCCACTCGCAAACTACTTCTATGCATTGTTTCCGCTCGCAAACTAATTCTCTACATTGTTTCCACTCGCAAACTACTTCCATACATTGTTTCCGCTCGCAAACTACTTCCATACATTGTTTCCGCTCGCAAACTACTTCCATACATTGTTTCCGCTCGCAAAGTACTTCCATACATTGTTTCCGCTCGCAAACTACTTCCATACATTGTTTCCGTTTGCAAACTACTTCCATACATTGTTTCCGCTCGCAAACTACTTTCATACATTGTTTTCGCTCGCAAACTACTTCCATGCATTGCTTCCACTCGCAAACTACTTCCATATGTTGTTTCCGCTCACAAACTAATTCTCTACATTGTTTCCACTCGCAAACTACTTCCATGCATTGTTTCCGCTCACAAACTAATTCTCTACATTGTTTCCACTCGCAAACTACTTCCATACATTGTTTCCGCTCGCAAACTACTTCCATACATTGTTTCCGCTGGCAAACTACTTCCATACATTGTTTCCGCTCGCAAACTACTTCCATACATTGTTTCCGCTCGCAAACTACTTCCATACATTGTTTCCGTTTGCAAACTACTTCCATACATTGTTTCCGCTAGCAAACTACTTCCATACATTGTTTCCGCTCGCAAACTACTTCCATACATTGTTTCAGTTCGCAAACTACTTCCATACATTGTTTCCGCTCACAAACTACTTCCATGCATTGTTTCCGCTCACAAACTACTTCCATGCATTGTTTCCGCTCGCAAACTACTTCCATACATTGCTTCCGCTCGCAAACTACTTCCTTGCATTGTTTCTGTTCGCAAACTACTTCCATGCATTGTTTCCACTCGCAAACTACTTCCATATGTTGTTCCCGCTCGCAAACTACTTCCATTCATTGTTACCGCTCGCAAACTACTTCCATACATTGTTTCCACCCGCAAACTACTTCCATACATTGTTTCCCCGCTTCCATCAACTGTGCGGATTGATTGATCGAAACTTTAATTAGTAGATTGCACAGTTCAGTACATATTCCGTACAATTGACCACTAAATGGTGACACCCGAATACGTTTTTCAACCTGTTTAAATCGGGGTCCACGTTAATCAATTCATGGTAAATGTAAACGGAATATTTACTGTACTGTGCAATCTACTAATAAAAATTTAAATCAATCAATCTGCTGGCAAACTACTTCCATACATTGTTTCCGCTCGCAAACTATTTCCATACATTGTTTCCGGTCACAAACTAATTCTCTACATTTTTTCCACTCGCAAACTACTTCCATACATTGTTTCCGCTCGCAAACTACGTCCATACATTGTTTCCGCTCGCAAACTACTTCCATACATTGTTTCCGCTCACAAACTAATTCTCTACATTGTTTCCACTCGCAAACTACTTCCATACATTGTTTCCGCTCGCAAACTACTTCCATCCATTGTTTCCGTTCGCAAACTACTTCCATACATTGTTTCCGCTAGCAAACTACTTCCATACATTGTTTCCGCTTGCAAACTACTTCCATACATTGTTTCCGCTCGCAAACTACTTCCATACATGGCTTCCGCTCGCAAACTACTTCCATACATTGTTTCAGTTCGCAAACTACTTCCATACATTGTTTCCGCTCGCAAACTACTTCCATGCATTGTTTCCGCTCACAAACTACTTTCATGCATTGTTTCCGCTCGCAAACTACTTCCATACATGGCTTCCGCTCGCAAACTACTTCCTTGCATTGTTTCTGTTCGCAAACTACTTCCATGCATTGTTTCCACTCGCAAACTACTTCCATTCATTGTTACCGCTCGCAAACTACTTCCATACATTGTTTCCACCCGCAAACTACTTCCATACATTGTTTCCCCGCTTCCATCAACTGTGCGGATTGATTGATCGAAACTTTAATTAGTAGATTGCACAGTTCAGTACATATTCCGTACAATTGACCACTAAATGGTGACACCCGAATAAGTTTTTCAACCTGTTTAAATCGGGGTCCACGTTAATCAATTCATGGTAAATGTAAACGGAATATTTACTGTACTGTGCAATCTACTAATAAAAATTTCAATCAATCAGTCTGCTAGCAAACTACTTCCATACATTGTTTCCGCTCGCGAACTACTTCCATACATTGTTTCCGGTCACAAACTACTTCCATACATTGTTTCCACTCGCAAACTACTTCCATACATTGTTTCCGCTCGCAAACTACTTCCATACATTGTTTCCGCTCGCAAACTACTTCCATACTTTGTTTCCGCTCGCAAACTACTTCCATACATTGTTTGTGCTCGCACACTACGTCCATACAGTGCTTCCGCTCGCAAACTACTTGAGCAAAAAACTCCTCCAGACAGGCAAGATGATGTTAGTGTGAGAAATGTGAGTAAAAGTACCAAAAGTGTCCAAAGTTGCGTATAGTTAACAACAATAACAACAATCCCGCGCGCCGCTGCCGTCATTGCTACCTACCTCGGTCGCGGTGCCAGTAGAATCCCGGCTTAGCGAGCGGACGACATGTTGTTGTTGCAGCACGCAAGCAGGGCCGAGTGAGGAGTCGCTGGCGAAATGTCGAAGATTGTTTTTTTGAATTTTGACACAGACTTAGCCTACTTTGCGGACCTGGGAACTTCCCTCGGGGAATCCCCGCCGCTCCGCGCACTTCCGCCTTCGAGAGCGCCGGCCAATCAGCGCGCGGCGTGCCGGGACCGGCGGCCCGCTCCGGAGGTTAGGCCCCGCCCACATGTCTGCTGTGCGAAACTGAAGCACAACATTTCTGCTTCTTTATTTCTCCTTTTTGCACGCGGAAGACATTTCATTGTGGACGTTGCTCTCAAATATTGGGCTTCTGTCACCTTTGATTGATTTATTGTCGCTCAATAAAAAAGGTATTTTTAGTTCCATGCACAACCTTGACATGAAGGTTATTGCGCAATGTTCAAGTTCAACTCAGTTTATTTCATTCATAGAAATTAAACAAAGGAGGAAAGAAAAAAAACAAACAACGAACAGAGCATTAACGTCAATTACGGATAAAAAGGAGCGGAAAGAAGTTAAAAACTTAGAATATCTGCTTCATGTTCTCACTAATACAACAATTGACTTCATGGCCATATTTTCATTTATAAAACGATTAAAACAATAACGAAGAGGCAGTCATATATTTTCATAATTGTCATTTTTAATGTTTTTGGAATACAGAAAGAAATGTATATTGTTTTAGTCCAGTGATGGACACGCTACTTGGAAATGTATCAAGTTAAGCTACAAGTTACTCTCCATTAGAAGTAACTAAGCTACAAGTTACTCACCATTAAATGTAACTAAGCTACAAGATACTTACCATTAAATGTTACAAGTTACTCTCCATTAAATGTAACTAAGCTACAAGTTACTCTCCATTATCTAAGTAAGCTACAAGTTGCTCTCCATTAAATGTAACTAAACTACAAGTTACTCTCTATTAAATGTAACTAAGCTAAAAGTAACTCCATTAAATAAAGCTAAGCTACAAATTACTTTCCATTAAATGTAACTGAGCTACAAGATACTCTCCAGTAAATGTGACTAAGCTCCAAGTTGCTCTCCATTAAATGTAGGTAAGCTACAAGTTACTTTGATGATGTAACTAAGCTACAAAATACTCTCCATTAAATGTAACTAAGCTACAAGTTGCTCTCCATTAAATGTAGCTAAGCTACAAGTTACTTTGATGATGTAAAAGATACTCTCCATTAAATGTAACTAAGCTACTAGTTACTTACCATCAAATGTTACAAGTTACTCTCCATTAAATGTAACTAAGCTACAAGATACTCTCCAGTAAATGTAACTAAGCTCAAAGTTGCTCTCCATTAAATGTAGCTAAGCTATAAGTTACTTTGATGATGTAACTAAGCTACAAGTTGCTCTCCATAAAATGTAACTAAACTAAAAGTTACTCTCTATTAAATGTAATTAAGCTACAAGTAACCCTCCATTAAATAAAGCTAAGCTACAAATTACTTTCCATTAAATGTAACTAAGCTACAAGATACTCTCCAGTAAATGTGACTCAGCTCCAAGTTGCTCTCCATTAAATGTAGGTAAGCTACAAGTTACTTTGATGATGTAACTAAGATACAAAATACTCTCCATTAAATGTAACTAAGCTACAAGTTGCTCTCCATTAAATGTAGCTAAGCTACAAGTTACTTTGATGATGTAAAAGATACTCTCCATTAAATGTAACTAAGCTACAAGTTACTTACCATCAAATGTTACAAGTTACTCTCCATTAAATGTAACTAAGCTACAAGATACTCTCCAGTAAATGTAACTAAGCTCAAAGTTGCTCTCCATTAAATGTAGCTAAGCTATAAATTACTTTGATGATGTAACTAAGCTACAAGTTACTTTCCATTAAATGTAACTAAGCTACAAGTTACTTACCATCAAATGTTACAAGTTACTCTCCATTAAATGTAACTAAGCTACAAGATACTCTCCAGTAAATGTAACTAAGCTACAAGTTACTTACCATTAAATGTTACAAGTTACTCTGCATTAAATGTAACTAAGCTACAGGATACTCTCCAGTAAATGTAACTAAGATTCAAGTTATTTTCCATTAAATATAAATAAGCTCCAAGTTACTCTCTATTAAATGTAGCTAAACTTCAAATCACGCTCACCATTAAATGTAACTGAGCTACAAGTTGTTTTCCATTAAATGTAACTAAGCTACAAGTTATTTTCCATTAAATATAAATAAGCTCCAAGTTACTCTCTATTAAATGTAGCTAAACTTCAAATCACGCTCACCATTAAATGTAACTGAGCTACAAGTTGTTTTCCATTAAATGTAACTAAGCTCCAAGTTGCTGTTCATTAAATGTAACTCAACTACAAGTTACTCTCCAGTAAATGTAGCTAAGCTGCAAGTTACTCTCCATTTTATAAGTAAGCTACAAGTAGCTCTCCATTAAATGTAACTAAACTACAAGTTACTCTCTATTAAATGTAACTAAACTACAAGTAACTCTCCATTAAATAAAGCTAAGCTACAAATTACTTTCCATTAAATGTAACTAAGCTACAAGTAACTTTCCAATGAATGTAACTAATCTCCAATTTATCTCCGTATTAAATGTAACTAAGCTACACATTATAATCCATTAAATGAAACCAAGCCACAAGTTACTCTCCAGTAAATGTAACTAAGCTACAAGATAGTCTGCATTAAATGGAGCTAAGCTACGATTTACTCTCCAGTATGTAACTAAGCTACAAGTAGCTCTCCATTAAATGTAACTAAACTACAAGTTACTCTCTATTAAATGGAACTAAGCTACAAGTAACTCTCCATTAAATAAAGCCAAGCTACAAATTACTTTCCATTAAATGTAACTGAGCTACAAGATACTCTCCAGTAAATGTAACTAAGCTCCAAGTTGCTCTCCATTAAATGTAGTTAAGCTACAAGTTACTTTGATGATGTAACTAAGCTACAAGATACTCTCCATTAAATGTAACTAAGCTGCAAGTTACTTACCATCAAATGTTACAAGTTACTCTCCATTAAATGTTACTAGTTACTCTCCATTAGAAGCAATTAAGCTACAAGTCACTCAACATTAAATGTAACTAAGCTACAAGTTACTCACCATTAAATGTAACTAAGCTACAGGTTACTTACCATTAAATGTTACAAGTTACTCTCCATTAAATGTAACTAAGCTACAAGTTACTCTCCATTATGTAAGTAAGCTACAAGTTGCTCTCCATTAAATGTAACTAAACTACAAGTTACTCTCTATTAAATGTAACTAGGCTACAAGTAACTCTCCATTAAATAAAGCTAAGCTACAAATTACTTTCCATTAAATGTAACTGAGCTACAAGATACTCTCCAGTAAATGTGACTAAGCTCCAAGTTGCTCTCCATTAAATGTAGCTAAGCTACAAGTTACTTTGATGATGTAACTAAGCTACAAGATACTCTCCATTAAATGTAACTAAGCTACAAGTTACTTACCATCAAATGTTACAAGCTACTCTCCATTAAATGTTACTAGTTACTCTCCATTAGAAGTAATTAAGCTACAAGTTACTCAACATTAAATGTAACTAAGCTACAAGTTACTCACCATTAAATGTAACTAAGCTACAGGATACTTACCATTAAATGTTACAAGTTACTCTCCATTAAATGTAACTAAGCTACAAGTTACCCTCCAGTATGTAAGTAAGCTACAAGTTGCTTTCCATTAAATGTAACTAAACTACAAGTTACTCTATATTAAATGTAACTAAGCTACAAGTAACTCTCCATTAAATAAAGCTAAGCTACAAATTACTTTCCATTAAATGTAACTAAGCTACAAGATACTCTCCAGTAAATGTGACTAAGCTCCAAGTTGCTCTCCATTAAATGTAGGTAAGCTACAAGTTACTTTGATGATGTAACTAAGCTACAAGATACTCTCCATTAAATGTAACTAAGCTACAAGTTACTTACCATCAAATGTTACAAGTGACTCTCCATTAAATGTTACTAGTTACTCTCCATTAGAAGTAATTAAGCTGCAAGTTACTCAACATTAAATGTAACTAAGCTACAAGTTACTCACCATTAAATGTAACTAAGCTACAGGTTACTTACCATTAAATGTTACAAGTTACTCTCCATTATGTAAGTAAGCTACAAGTTGCTCTCCATTAAATGTAACTAAACTACAAGTTACTCTCTATTAAATGTAACTAAGCTACAAGTAACTCTCCATTAAATAAAGCTAAGCTACAAATTACTTTCCATTAAATGTAACTAAGCTACAAGATACTCTCCAGTAAATGTAACTAAGCTCCAAGTTGCTCTCCATTAAATGTAGCTAAGCTACAAGTTACTTACCATCAAATGTTACAAGTTACTCTCCATTAAATGTTACTAGTTACTCTCCATTAGAAGCAATTAAGCTACAAGTTACTCAACATTAAATGTAACTAAGCTACAAGTTACTCACCATTAAATGTAACTAAGCTACAGGTTACTTACCATTAAATGTTACAAGTTACTCTCCATTAAATGTAACTAAGCTACAAGTTACTCTCCATTATGTAAGTAAGCTACAAGTTGCTCTCCATTAAATGTAACTAAACTACAAGTTACTCTCTATTAAATGTAACTAAGCTATATGTAACTCTCCATTAAATAAAGCTAAGCTACAAATTACTTTCCATTAAATGTAACTAAGCTACAAGATACTCTCCAGTAAATGTGACTAAGCTCCAAGTTGCTCTCCACTAAATGTAGGTAAGCTACAAGTTACTTTGATGATGTAACTAAGCTACAAAATACTCTCCATTAAATGTAACTAAGCTACAAGTTGCTCTCCATTAAATGCAGCTAAGCTACAAGTTACTTTGATGATGTAAAAGATACTCTCCATTAAATGTAACTAAGCTACAAGTTACTTACCATCAAATGTTACAAGTTACTCTCCATTAAATGTAACTAAGCTACAAGATACTCTCCAGTAAATGTAACTAAGCTCAAAGTTGCTCTCCATTAAATGTAGCTAAGCTATAAGTTACGTTGATGATGTAACTAAGCTACAAGTTGCTCTCCATTAAATGTAACTAAACTACAAGTTACTCTCTATTAAATGTAACTAAGCTACAAGTAACTCTCCATTAAATAAAGCTAAGCTACAAATTACTTTCCATTAAATGTAACTAAGCTACAAGATACTCTCCAGTAAATGTGACTAAGCTCCAAGTTGCTCTCCATTAAATGTAGGTAAGCTACAAGTTACTTTGATGATGTAACTAAGCTACAAAATACTCTCCATTAAATGTAACTAAGCTACGAATAACTCTCCATTAAATGTAACTAAGCTACAAGTTGCTTTCCATTTAATGTAGCTAAGCTACAAGTTACTTTGATGATGTAACTAAGCTACAAAATACTCTCCGTTAAATGTAACTAAGCTACATGTTACTTTCCATTAAGTATAAATAAGCTCCAAGTTACTCTCTATTAAATGATACTAAACTACAAATAACGCTCACCATTAAATGTAACTGAGCTACAAGTTGTTCTCCATTAAATGTAACTCAACTACAAATTACTCTCCATCAAATGTAGCTGAACTACAAATAACTCTCCATTAAGTGTAACTAAGTTACAAGTTACTCTCCATTATGTAACTAAACTACAAGTTACTCTCTATTAAATGTAACTAAGCTACAAGTAACTCTCCATTAAATAAAGCTAAGCTACAAATTACTTTCCAGTAAATGTAACTAAGCCACAAGATACTCTCCAGTAAATGTAACTAAGCTCCAAGTTATTTTCCATTAAATATAAATAAGTTCCAAGTTACTCCCTATTAAATGTAGCTAAACTACAAATTAGGCTCACCATTAAATGTAATTGAGCTCCAAGTTGCTGTCCATTAAATGTAACAAAACTACAAGTTACTCTCTATCAAATGTAACTAATTTACAAGTAACCCTCCATTAAATATAGCTAAGCTACAAATTGCTTTCCATTAAATGTAACTAAGCTACAAGTTACTCTCCATTAAATGTAACTAAGCTACAAGTTACTCTCCATTAAATGTAATTAAGCTACAAGTTAGTTTGCATTAAATGTAGCTAAGCTACAAGTTACTCTCCATTAAATGTAACTAAACTACTAGTTACTCTCCATTAAATATAACTAATATCCAAGTTGCTCTCCATTAAATGTAACTAAGCTACAGGTTACTTTGATAAATGTGACTAAACTACATTTTACTTTCCATTTAATATAAATAAGCTCCAAGTTAATCTCCATTAAATGTAGTCAAGCTACAAGTTACACTCCATTAAATGCAGCTAAGCTACAAGTTACTCTCCATTAAATGTAACTAATCTCCAATTTATCTCCATTAAATGTAACTAAGCTACAAGTTACTTTCCATTAAATGTAGCTAAGCTACAAGTTACTCTCCATTAAATGTAACTAATCTCCAATTTATCTCCATTAAATGTAGCTAAGCTACAAGTTACACTCCATTAAATGTAGCTAAGCTACAAGTTACTCTCCATTAAATGTAACTAATCTCCAATTTATCTCCATTAAATGTAACTAAGCTACAAGTTACTTTCCATTAAATGTAACCAAGGTTTAAGTTACTCCGTATTAAATGTAACTAAGCTACACATTATACTCCATTAAATGAAACCAAGCCACAAGTTACTCTCCATTAAATGTAACTAAGCTACAAGATAGTCTGCATTAAATGGAGCTAAGCTACTATTTACTCTCCAGTATGTAACTAAGCTACAAGTTGCTCTTCATTAAATGTAACTAAACTACTAGTTACTCTCCATTAGATATAACTAAGATCCAATTTGCTCTCCATTAAATGTAGCTAAGCTACAAGTTACTTTGATAAATGTAACCAAGCTACAATATACTTTCCATTTAATATAAATAAGCTCCAAGTTATTCTCCATTAAATGTAACTAAGCTACAAGTAACTTTCAAATAAATGTAACCAATCTCCAATTCATCTCCATTAAATGTAAATAAGCTACAAGTTACTTTCCATTAAATGTAACAAATATTTAAGTTACTCTGTATTAAATGTAACTACGCTACAAGTTATACTCCATTAAATGAAACCAAGCCACAAGTTACTCTCCGTTAAATGTAACTAAGCTACAAGTTACCCTCCATTAAATGTAACCTAGCTACAAGATACTATCCTTTAAATATAACTAAGCTACAAGATACTTTCCATTAAATGTAACCAAGCTACAAGTTGCTCTCCATTAAATGTAGCTAAGCTCAAGTTACTTTCCATTAAATGTAACCAAGCTAAAAGTGACTGTCCATTAAATGTAACTAAGATACAAGTTACTTTATTAAATTTAACTAAGCTACAAATTACTCTCCATCAAATGTCACCAAGCTATATGTTACTCTCCATTAAATGTAACTAAGCTCCAAGTTCCTCTCTATTAAATGTAACTAAGATAAAAGTTACTCTCCATTAAATGTAACTAAGCTCCAAGTTACTCTCCAATAAATGCAACTAAGTTCCAAGTTACTCTCCATTAAATGTAACAAAGCTACACGTTACTTTCCATTAAATGTAACTAAGGTACAAGTTACTTTCCATTAAATGTAACTAAGCTACAAGTTACTCTCCATTAAATGTAAGTAAACTACAAGTTATTCCCCATTAAATGTAACCAAACTACAAGTTACTCTCCATACGATGTTGCTAACCTACAAGTTACTTTCCATTAAATGTAACTAAGCTCCAAGTTACTTTCCATTCATTGTAACTAAACTACAAGTTACTCATCATTAAATTTAACTACGCTACAAGTTACTCTCCATTAAATGTTACTAAGCTCCAAGTTGATGCCAATTAAATGTAATTAAGTTCCAAGTTACTGTCCATTAATTGTAACGAAACTACAAGTTACTTTCTATTAAATGTAACTAAGCTCCAAGTTACATTCCATTCAATGTAACTAAACTACAAGTTACTCATCATTAAAGGTAACTACGCTACAAGTTACTCTCTATTAAATGTTACTAAGATCCAAGTTGATGCCAATTAAATGTAACTAAATTCCAAGTTACTCTCCATTAATTGTAACGAAGCTACAAGTTACTTTCTATTAAATGTAACTAAGGTACAAGTTACTTTCCATTAAACATAAATAAGCTCCAAGTTACTCTCCATTTAATGAAACTAAACTACAAGTTATTCATCATTAAAGGTAACTACGCTACAAGTTACTCGCCATTAAATGTTACTGGGCTCCAAGTTGATGCCAATCAAATGTAACTAAGTTCCAAGTTACTCTCCATTAAATGTAACTAAGCTACTAGTTACTCTCCATTAAATGTAACTAAACTACAAGTTATTCCCCATTAAAGGTACCTACGCTACAAGTTACTCTCTATTAAATGTTACTAAGATCCAAGTTGATGCCAATTAAATGTAACTAAGTTCCAAGTTACTCTCCATTAATTGTAAAGAAGCTACAAGTTACTTTCTATTGAATGTAACTAAGGTACAAGTTACTTTCCATTAAATATAAATAAGCTCCAAGTTACTCTCCATTTAATGAAACTAAACTACAAGTTACTCATCATTAAAGGTAACTACGCTACAAGTTACTCTCTATTAAATGTTACCAAGCTCCAAGTTGATGCCAATTAAATGTAACTAAGTTCCAAGTTACTCTCCATTAATTGTAAAGAAGCTACAAGTTACTTTCTATTGAATGTAACTAAGGTACAAGTTACTTTCCATTAAATATAAATAAGCTCCAAGTTACTCTCCATTTAATGAAACTAAACTACAAGTTACTCATCATTAAAGGTAACTACGCTACAAGTTACTCTCTATTAAATGTTACCAAGCTCCAAGTTGATACCAATTAAATGTAACTAAGTTCCAAGTTACTCTCCATTAAATGTAACGAAGCTACAAGTTACTTTCTATTAAATGTAACTACGGTACAAGTTACTTTCCATTCAATGTAACTAAGCTACAAGTTACCCTCCATTAAATGTAACTAAGCTCACGTTACTCTGATATCTGCTGAGTAAATACAAAGTACAGCACTAGTGTCTAGTTTGTTGTTGTTTTATTAATATCTCCACCTTGTCTCCAAGGACTAACGGGGGTCCCAACACACAAAAAGATGAACCATTAGGGTTTCTGCCCAGCCATAGCTCATACCTCCAGACCTGTCAGTAGGGGGCCACGTCAGTCGAGGTGCTCTTGGAGTATTTGGGGGTTGGAAGACGGGCTTCAAGGTCATTCGTAGCTCAAGAAAAATAATCTGGAAAAGAAATGTGTTTGGTGTCTGACCTCATCGCTAGAAAACATCAGTAATGCAGGAATAAACGATCCCCAGGGACAAGTGGTGTCCAGTTCCACAATCAGGCAACAAGGCTGAGTCCAGACCTCAAGTCGGGTCACAGAGTGAGTCTCCTGGTCGTCAGACATGTGGCAAACATTTGTGCGGTGAGAAGGTTATTTGTCAGCAGCGGGATCATCTGAGGGGAGGGCTCCGGAGCCTCGGCTGATGCTGGATGTGCTGATCACAAGGGGGGCTTGGCCGGATCTCAGCAGTAGATCTCATGACACAGTCAGCTTCATTCATGCTTTCTCCAAAGAAAACAAACCGTCTGCAGAAATGTGAGATCAGATCGAGGGCAACGCTGAGGACTCTGGCATGCGGAGGGTGAGGGGTTGGGGGGTGGGGGGGTGGGGGGGGGGGGGAGATGAGGAGGAATGTGAGGGGGAACAGATCACATTTCAGGAGTCCAGGGAAACGTTTAGGGAGAATCAAGCAACAATTCCTGGCCTGCCAACCCCTGCAGTGTTCCTCCAAACAAGAACAATGTTCCGTCAGTGCTTGCTCTGTGAGTGCTGTAGTCTTGACTCTGTCGTCTTGGCTCTGTTGTCGGGACTCTGTCGTCTTGACTCTGTCGTCTTGACTCTGTCCTCTTGACTCTGTCGTCTTGGCTCTGTTGTCGGGACTCTGTCGTCTTGACTCTGTCCTCTTGACTCTGTCTTATTGACTGTTGTCGGGACTCTGTCGTCTTGACTCTGTCTTATTGACTCTGTTGTTGGGACTCTGTCGTCTTGTATCTGTCGTCTTGACTCTGTCATCTTGACTCTGTCGTCTTGAGTCTGTCGTCTTGACTCTGTCTTATTGACTCTGTCATCTTGACTCTGTCGTCTTGACTCTGTCGTTTTGACTCTGTCTGATTGACTCTGTTGTTGGGACTCTGTCGTCTTGACTCTGTCCTCTTGACTCTGTCGTCTTGACTCTGTCGTCTTGACTCTGTCATCTTGACTCTGTCCTCTTGACTCTGTCTTATTGACTCTGTTGTCGGGACTCTGTTGTCTTGTATCTGTCGTCTTGACTCTGTCTTATTGACTCTGTTGTCGGGACTCTGTCGTCTTGACTCTGTCGTCTTGACTCTGTCATCTTGACTCTGTCGTCTTGACTCTGTCGTCTTGACTCTGTCGTTTTGACTTTGTCTTATTGACTCTGTTGTTGGGACTCTGTCGTCTTGACTCTGTCCTCTTGGCTCTGTCGTCTTGACTCTGTCATCTTGACTCTGTCATCTTGACTCTGTCCTCTTGAATCTGTCTTATTGACTCTGTTGTCGGGACTCTGTCGTCTTGTATCTGTCGTCTTGACTCTGTCGTCTTGACTCTGTCTTATTGACTCTGTTGTCGGGACTCTGTCGTCTTGTATCTGTCGTCTTGACTCTGTCGTCTTGACTCTGTCTTATTGACTCTGTTGTCGGGACTCTGTCGTCTTGTATCTGTCGTCTTGACTCTGTCGTCTTGACTCTGTCGTCTTGACTCTGTCGTCTTGACTCTGTCATCTTGACTCTGTCGTCTTGACTCTGTCGTCTTAACTCTGTCATCTTGACTCTGTCGTCTTGACTCTGTCGTTCTGACTCTGTCTTATTGACTCTGTTGTCGGGACTCTGTCGTCTTGTATCTGTCGTCTTGACTCTGTCATCTTGTATCTATCGTCTTGACTTTGTCATCTTGACTCTGTCATCTTGTATCTGTCGTCTTGACTTTGTCATCTTGACTCTGTCGTCTTGACTCTGTCTTATTGACTCTGTCGTCTTGACTCTGTCATCTTGACTCTGTCCTCTTGACTCTGTCTTATTGACTCTGTTGTCGGGACTCTGTCGTCTTGTATCTATCGTCTTGACTCTGTCTTATTGACTCTGTTGTCGGGACTCTGTCGTCTTGTATCTGTCGTCTTGACTCTGTCTTATTGACTCTGTTGTCGGGACTCTGTCGTCTTGTATCTGTCGTCTTGACTCTGTCATCTTGACTCTGTCATCTTGTATCTGTCGTCTTGACTTTGTCATCTTGACTCTGTCGTCTTGACTCTGTCGTCTTGACTCTGTCGTCTTGACTCTGTCGTTTTGACTCTGTCTGATTGACTCTGTTGTTGGGACTGTGTTGTCTTGACTCTGTCGTCTTGACTCTGTCGTCTTGACTCTGTCGTCTTGACTCTGTCCTCTTGACTCTGTCTTATTGACTCTGTTGTCGGGACTCTGTCGTCTTGTATCTGTCGTCTTGACTCTGTCTTATTGACTCTGTTGTCGGGACTCTGTCGTCTTGTATCTGTCGTCTTGACTCTGTCGTCTTGACTCTGTCGTCTTGACTCTGTCGTCTTGACTCTGTCGTCTTGACTCTGTCGTTTTGACTCTGTCTGATTGACTCTGTTGTTGGGACTCTGTTGTCTTGACTCTGTCGTCTTGACTCTGTCGTCTTGACTCTGTCGTCTTGACTCTGTCCTCTTGACTCTGTCTTATTGACTCTGTTGTCGGGACTCTGTCGTCTTGTATCTGTCGTCTTGACTCTGTCTTATTGACTCTGTTGTCGGGACTCTGTCGTCTTGTATCTGTCGTCTTGACTCTGTCGTCTTGACTCTGTCGTCTTGACTCTGTAGTCGGGACTCTGTCGTCAGGACTCTCTGGTCAGGACTCTGTTGTACATTAACTACGATCAGGTATTGGACAGGACGTCGAAATGTGTAAATAAAGTTGTACTTTATATTTTTTTTAAATGGGGATACAAACGGTACAAAACGATCCTTATATCTTGTTATCCGTCATTCATTCATCACCCGTAGGGTCGTAACGCTCAATCTTCAACCACAATGCACCTGCTCCCGCTCCTTTTTTTACATCCGGTTTGCCGCAATGCATTGTGGAACATGCAGTATTTTAGTAAACCCTTTGTTATGCTACAAAATAGAAAACAAACCAATCCAGTGCAAGTGTTTCTCAAATAATCAATATCAAATACATGTATAATTCAAATCAATTTACTTTTAACTCTTTTTAGCTATAAATAATAATAGATACATTTATCAGAAATTAAATCTAGCATGCAAATTATGAATGATCATCACACATGAACTATATAACCCATAAGTTACAACATCCTCCCCCCATGAACTATGTTCATCTAAATCTCAAGACAGTACAGTAACTGAATAGGTCTTCTTAGCAAAGACCCTGAGGGAGTGCGGACGATGCACGACCCGACAAGTCCATCTCGGCAGGTAAACAGTTCTGTGATTCTTCTCAGTTTCCAGGTTTGTCTGGGAGTGTCGTCCTCTCCAATGAGTACAACATCACCCACTTTCAGTGGGGTGGGTGTCGGTGTGTCACAACGGTGTGCTGACTTCAAGCCCAGTAGGTAATCTTGACGCCAATTGTTCCAGAAGCTGGTTTTGAGTCTCTGTCTGTACTTCCATCTTCGAGTGATCGCTGCCTTGTTTGCAGTTGAGTGCTGAATGTTAGCAGAGAAGGGCTTTGGTGGCGGAGTGGTCAGCCGTTTTGCCACCAGAAAGTGGGCTGGGGTCAGCGGCTGTGGTTCATCCACTTCATTGTGCACAAATGTCAGAGGCCTTGAGTTTATGATCGCCTCCACTTCTGTCAGTACTCTGCACATCTCTTCAAAGTTGAGTGAAGCCCTCCCTAGAACTTTCTTCAGGCATGTTTTTACTGATCAGACGAGCCTCTCCCAAAATCCACCCCACCAGACTGCTTGCTCTGCAATGAACTTCCAGGTTTTCTGAGAAGAACTCTAACAGCTGGGGTTCTTTGATAGCTTTCCACAGCTCCTTCAGGTCTTGATCAGCTCTCTTGAATGTTCTGGCATTGTCTGAGTAGGTTATTTTGCATAATCCTCTTCTGGAGATGAATCTTTTCAGCGCTAACAGGAATGTTTCTGTTGACTGATCTGAGACCAGTTCCAGGTGTATTGGTCTGGTAACAGCACAGGTGAATAGCGCGATGTATATCTTCTTCCCAAAATCATCTGTTTTCACATAAAGTGGCCCTGCAAAATCCACACCTGTGACTTCGAATGGTGGAGATTCAGTTATTCTGTCTTTGGGCAAGGGCGCAGTGATCTGCCGTCCGGCCTTTGCCTTGAATCTTTTGCAAACGGTGCAGCTGGCCACAGTTCTCTTCACTAGCTGCCTGGCATGCAGGATCCAGTATCTCTCCCTCACTTGAATGGGAGTGTCTCTCGCTCCTGGGTGCATCAACTTTTCATGACAGCTCTGTATCAGTAGTTCTGAATATTGAGCATAATCCATGGGTGCTGCTCTCTGTATGTGAAATCGGACTGCTGCAGCCTTCCTCCCACACTGAGCCGCTCGTGTTCATCCAGGAAAGGTTTGAGTTCTTTAATCTTGCAGTCGTTGTTTAGGTCCTTTTCCACTTTCAGTTGTTTGATCTCCTGGCTGAAACTCTGTTGTTGTGTTGTCTTGATCCAGTACTTTTCTGCCTCGAATACCTCGTCAGTTAGTTCTCCTTTTTTCTTTGTTTTTGTTTGAGCATTGGCTATGAATCCCTTTATCCAGGCTGTCACTCTGAGGACTCTGTCATCTTGACTATGTCATCCTGACTGTTGTCGTGACTCTGGAGTCATGACACTGGAGTCATGACACTGGAGTCATGACACAACAGTCTTGACTCAGTTGTCTTGACTCTGTAGGCTTGACTCAGTCGTCTTGACTCTGTAGGCTTGACTCTGTAGTCTTGACTCTGTAGTCTTGACTCTGGAGTCTTGACTCTGTCGTCCTGACTGTTGTCGTGACTCTGGAGTCATGACACTGGAGTCATGACACAGCAGTCTTGACTCAGTCGTCTTGACTCTGTAGGCTTGACTCTGTCGTCTTGACTCTGTAGTCTTGACTCTGTAGTCTTGACTCTGTAGTCTTGACTCTGTCATCTTGACTCTGTCGTCCTGACTGTTGTCGTGACTCTGGAGTCATGACACTGGAGTCTTGACACAGCAGTCTTGACTCAGTCGTCTTGACTCTGTAGGCTTGACTCAGTCGTCTTGACTCTGTAGGCTTGACTCTGGAGTCTTGACTCAGTCATCTTGACTCTGTCGTCCTGACTGTTGTCGTGACTCTGGAGTCATGACACTGGAGTCATGACACTGGAGTCATGACACAGCAGTCTTGACTCAGTCGTCTTGACTCTGTAGGCTTGACTCTGTAGTCTTGACTGTGGAGTCTTGACTCTGTCACCTGGACTATGTCGTCCTGACTGTTGTCGTGACTCTGGAGTCATGACACTGGAGTCATGACACAGCAGTCTTGACTCAGTCGTCTTGACTCTGTAGGCTTGACTCAGTCGTCTTGACTCTGTAGGCTTGACTCTGTAGTCTTGACTCTGTCATCTTGACTCTGTCGTCCTGACTGTTGTCGTGACTCTGGAGTCATGACACTGGAGTCTTGACACAGCAGTCTTGACTCAGTCGTCTTGACTCTGTAGGCTTGACTCAGTCGTCTTGACTCTGTAGGCTTGACTCTGGAGTCTTGACTCAGTCATCTTGACTCTGTCGTCCTGACTGTTGTCGTGACTCTGGAGTCATGACACTGGAGTCATGACACTGGAGTCATGACACAGCAGTCTTGACTCAGTCGTCTTGACTCTGTAGGCTTGACTCTGTAGTCTTGACTGTGGAGTCTTGACTCTGTCACCTGGACTATGTCGTCCTGACTGTTGTCGTGACTCTGGAGTCATGACACTGGAGTCATGACACAGCAGTCTTGACTCAGTCGTCTTGACTCTGTAGGCTTGACTCTGTAGTCTTGACTCTGTCATCTTGACTCTGTCGTCCTGACTGTTGTCGTGACTCTGGAGTCATGACACTGGAGTCATGACACTGGAGTCATGACACAGCAGTCTTGACTCAGTCGTCTTGACTCTGTAGGCTTGACTCTGTAGTCTTGACTCTGGAGTCTTGACTCTGTCATCTTGACTCTGTCGTCCTGACTGTTGTCGTGACTCTGGAGTCATGACACGGGAGTCAGGACACTGGAGTCATGACACAGCAGTCTTGACTCAGTCGTCTTGACTCTGTAGGCTTGACTCAGTCGTCTTGACTCTGTAGGCTTGACTCTGTAGTCTTGACTCTGGAGTCTTGACTCTGGAGTCTTGACTATGTCGTCCTGACTGTTGTCGTGACTCTGGAGTCATGACACTGGAGTCATGACACAGCAGTCTTGACTCAGTCGTCTTGACTCTGTAGGCTTGACTCTGTAGTTTTGACTCTGTCATTTTGACTCTGTCGTCCTGACTGTTGTCGTGACTCTGGAGTCATGACACTGGAGTCATGACACAGTAGTCTTGACTCAGTCGTCTTGACTCTGTAGGCTTGACTCTGTCGTCTTGACTCTGTAGTCTTGACTCTTTTGTCTTGACTCTTTAGTATTGACTCTGTGCTGCACTTTCAGGAATGCAGGCAAACAGGATTTCGTGAAGAGCCATGCCAGTTTCCACGTGAAGGTAAAGCCGCACACTGCAGTCTTCTGGTCAGGACTCTAGAACCTTGAGCCTCCTGCTGGTTCAGGAACAAACTTAAGGTGGGGATGGGTATGCAAATGATGATGTAAATATAAACAGAATACAATGATTTGCAAAACCTTCTGGTACTTGCTGATCTGTATTTGGGATCCACAAACCCCGTTTCCATATGAGTTGGGAAATTCTGTTCGATGTAAATATAAACAGAATACAATGATTTGCAAATCCTTTTCAACACATATTCAGTTGAATATGCTACAAAGACAACATATTTGATGTTCAAACTGATAAACGTTTTTTTTATGTGTGCAAATAATCATTGACGTTAGAATTTGATGCCAGCAACACGTGACAAAGAAGTTGGGAAAGCAATAATTACTGATAAAGTTGAGGAATGCTCATCACACACTTATATGGAACATCCCACAGGTGTGCAGGCTAATTGGGAACAGGTGGGTGCCATGATTGGGTATAAAAACAGCTTCCCAAAAAATGCTCAGTCTTTCACAAGAAAGGATGGGGCGAGGTACACCCCTTTGTCCACAACTGCACGAGCAAATAGTCGAACAGTTTAAGAACTACGTTTCTCAAAGTGCAATTGCAAGAAACTTAGGGATTTCAACATCTACGGTCCATAATATCAAAAAGGTTCAGAGAATCTGGAGAAATCACTCCACGTAAGCGGCATGGCCGGAAACCAACATTGAATGACAGTGACCTTCAATCCCTCAAAAACCGACATCAATATCTAAAGGATATCACCACATGGGCTCAGGAACACTTCAGAAAACCACTGTAACTAAATACAGTTGGTCGCTACATCTGTAAGTGCAAGTTAAAGCTCTACTATGCAAAGCGAAAGCCATTTATCAACAACACCCAGAAACGTTTCTGGCTTCTCTGGGCCCGAGATCATCTAAGATGGACTGATGCAAAGTGGAAAAGTGTTCTGTGGTCTGACGAGTCCAAATTTTTGGGGGAAATATTCGACACAGTGTCATCCGGACCAAATGGGACGCGAACCATCCAGACTGTTATCGACGCAAAGTACAAAAGCCAGCATCTGTGATGGTATGGAGGTGCATTAGTGCCCAAGGCATGGGTAACTTACACATCTGTGAAGGCACCATTAATGCTTAAAGTACATACAGGTTTTGGAACAACGTATGCTGCCATCTAAGTGCCGTCTTTTTCATGGACGCCCCTGCTTATTTCAGCAAGACAATGCCAAGCCACATTCAGCATGTGTTACAACAGCATTGGTTTGTAAAAAAAAAAGAGTGTGGGTACTTTCCTAGCCCGCCTGCAGTCCAGACCTGTCTCCCATGGAAAATGTGTGGCACATTATGAAGCGTAAAATAGGACAGCGGAGACCCCGGACTGTTGAAGGACTGAAGCTCTACATAAAACAAGAATGGGAAAGAATTCCACTTTCAAAGCTTCAACAATTAGTTTCCTCAGTTCCCAAACGTTTATTGAGTGTTGTTAAAAGAAAAGGTGATGTAACACAGTGGTGAACATGCCCTTTCCCAACTACTTTGGCACGTGTTGCAGCCATGAAATTCTAAGTTAATTATTATTTGCAAGAAAAAAATAAGTTTATGAGTTTGAACATCAAATATGTTGTCTTTGTAGCATATTCAACTGAACATGGGTTGAAAAGGATTTGCAAATCATTGTATTCTGTTTATATTTACATCTAACACAATTTCCCAACTCATATGGAAACGGGGTTTGTGGATCCCAAATACAGATCAGCAAGTACCAGAAGGTAAGAAAAGTTGCTTTTGCATAATATTGCGAAACAAAACACCAGAAAATATGCCTTACCTTAAACACAGCATAATAAAACTCCCATGTTGGGACGGCGTGGCGCAGTGGAAGAGTGGCCGTGCGCAGTGGAAGAGTGGCCGTGCGCAACCCGAGGGTCCCTGGTTCAATTCCCACCTAGTACCAACCTCGTCACGTCCGTTGTGTCCTGAGCAAGACACTTCACCCTTGCTCCTGATGGGTGCTGGTTGGCGCCTTGCATGGCAGCTCCCTCCATCAGTGTGTGAATGTGTGTGTGAATGGGTAAATGTGGAAGTAGTGTCAAAGCGCTTTGAGTACCTTGAAGGTAGAAAAGCGCTATACAAGTACAACCCACAACCCATGTTGAAGCACACTACAATCCATCAAGTGGTGCGACTTCATAGCTTACCAAAGTCCTACTAAAACATTTTGATAGATTCCTGTGTAATGTTCTATATTTTCAATGGAACATTTACCATCTTGGTGTTGTTTACTTGAGTCATAGCGGGTCTACACGTATCTCTTATGTGTGAGTGCCATCTACCGGTCACACTTAATACGGCGCTGCTGTAGGCAGGAGCTCTGTGCTCTTGTGTCATCCTTTTGTGTTTCTCTCTTGTTTTCATCCATCCATCCACTTCCGGGTCGCGGGGGCAGCAGCCTAAGCAGGGAAGCCCAGACTTCCCTCTCCCCAGCCACTTCGTCTAGCTCTTCCCGGGGGATCCCGAGGCGTTCCCAGGCCAGCCGGGAGACATAGTCTTCCCAACGTGTCCTGGGTCTTCCTCGTGGCCTTCTACCGGTTGGACGTGCCCTAAACACCTCCCTAGGGAGGCGTTCGGGTGGCATCCTGACCAGATGCCCGAACCACCTCATCTGGCTCCTCTCGATGTGAAGGAGCAGCGGCTTTACTTTGAGTTCCTCCCGGATGGCAGAGCTTCTCACCCTATCTCTAAGGGAGAGCCCCAAACTCATTTCGGCCGCTTGTACCCGTGATCTTATCCTTTCGGTCATGACCCAAAGCTCATGACCATAGGTGAGGATGGGAACGTAGATCGACCGGTAAATTGAGAGCTTTGCCTTCCGGCTCAGCTCCTTCTTCACCACAACGGATCGGTACAACGTCCGCATTACTGAAGACGCCGCACCGATCCGCCTGTCGATCTCACGATCCACTCTTCCCCCACTCGTGAATAAGACTCCTAGGTACTTGAACTCCTCCACTTGGGGCAGGGTCTCCTCCCCAACCCGGAGATGGCACTCCACCCTTTTCCGGGAGAGAACCATGGACTTGGATTTGGAGGTGCTGATTCTCATTCCGGCCGCGAACCGATCCAGTGAGAGCTGAAGATCCCGGCCAGATGAAGCCATCAGGACCACATCATCTGCAAAAAGCAGAGACCTAATCCCGGCGGCCACCAAACCGGAACCCCTCAATGCCTTGACTGCAAACTAATTAGGAGTCTTCGTTTGTTTACTTTATACTAAAAGACAAGTTGTCTAGTATGTTCTCTATTTTATTTAAGGACTAAATTACAATAATAAAAATATGTTTCATGTACACTAAGATTTTTTGGTTGAAAAAGTGGAAAAGTGTCAAAATACATTTCGGTATCGGGACAACCCTAGTTTGTGCTGCAGCACTTGAAGGTTTATTTCAATGAAAAGTGCGAAACAAATATTCTCATAATATTTCTGGCGGGGGCCTCGTCTCCTACTCTGCTCAAGAGTCCTTGAACGCACCGCAAAGTCCATATGTACATAATTAGTTGTTCACAAACTCATTTGTTTATATGAGTTTAGATTGTGATTATGTCCTTACTATATAATCATTAAAAACATATATAATAAAGTACATATATATTATATGATTAATATGTAAGAATTAATATATTGAAAAAAAAAATATTGAATTCAGTGGGACAAGAGGTAAAAAAAAAAAGGAGTAGAGCTTGTCTGGTCACACCCCTGTGCCATAAGCAGCAAAAATAAATAAATAAATAAAATAAAATAATAATAATAATAATAATAATAAATTTAAAAAAAAAATGTCCCAATTAACATATCCCGAGACTTAAGCGTTTGAATTTATTCCATGATTTATATTTAGAATTTTTTTCGCATGCTTTCCAAAAGAAATGTATTTAGAAGATATAATTATTAAAAGTGTACATAAAGTGACTAAGTAGTTTATATTAGAGGACTCGTGATGTTGGAGATGAATTTAGAATGTATTAATAGTTGTCTATTCATAATGAATGACTCCTACTTTGCAGATCATTCAAGTATTGTGGTGTCCGGAACCAATTAACAGCGATAAAACGGGCGATGATTGTATTTCCTGTGGGGTTCGAAGCGTTGCCTGGCAACGGTCGTGCTGGCTGTTATGTCAAACACAGGCTTGAAAGAACACAATAGAACAATAGAAACATTTAATAATAATACAACAATGGAATAATGGAATATACTAATAGAACAATAAGATAATGGTATGATAAAATAATAAAACAATAGCATCTTAGCATGATAAAATAATAGAACAATAGGATAAAAGAATAATAAAACAAGACGTGTAGAAGAATAAAATAATAGAACAATAGAATAATAATATGATAAAACAATAGCATAATAAAATAAAATATTAATAGAACAATAGGATAATACAAATAAAACAAAAGAACGATAGAATAATATAACAATTGTCACTATTAAAAAACAATTAAAACATTGCATGTTTTAATCGTGTTTTAATAGAGTTATTCTTTTATTTTGAATATACTTTGCCTATTTTAATATTGTTTTAATAGACAGGCAGACAAATAGTTATTCTTTTTATTTTAAATATACATTGCATGTTTTGATAGTGTTTTAAAGAGACAAAGAGTTATTATTTTCATTTTAAATACATACATATATATATTGCATGTTGTATTAGTGTTTTAATAGACAGGGACACAAAGAGTTAATATTTTTAATTTAAATATACATTGCATGTTTTAATAGTGTTTTAAAAAGAAAAGGAGTTATTATTTTCATTTAAAATATACATTACATGTTTCAATAGTGTTTTAAAAAGACAAAGAGTTATTTTTTTATTTTAAATATACATTGCATGTTTTAATAGTGTTTTAAAGAGACAAAGAGTGATTATTTTCATTTTAAATATATATATATATTGCATGTTTTAATAGTGTTTTAAAGAGACAAATAGTTATTATTTTCATTTTAAATATACATATATTCATATTGCACGTTGTATTAGTGTTTTAATAGACAGGGACACAAAGAGTTATTATTTTAATTTTAAATATACATTGCATGTTTTAATAGTGTTTTAAAAAGAAAAGGAGTTATTATTTTTATTTAAAATATACATTACATGTTTCAATAGTGTTTTAAAAAGACAAAGAGTTATTTTTTTTCATTTGAAATGTCGCATGTTTTGGTAGTGTTTTAATAGACGGAGGGGACAAGAAGTTATTATTTTATTTCAAATATATACTGCATGTTTTAATACTGTTTTAATGGGCCTAGGAGACAAAAAGTTATTATTTTTATTTTGAAAATATATATTACGTATTTTAGTAGTGTTTTAATAGACAGAGGAGACAAAGAGTTATTCTTTATTTTTAAATACTCATTGCCTATTTTAATATTGTTTTAATAGACAAGCAGACAAATAGTTATTATTTTTATTTTGAATATACATTGCATGTTTTAATAGTGTTTTAAAGAGACAAAGAGTTATTATTTTCATTTTAAATATATGTATATATGTATATATTGCATGTTTTATTAGTGTTTTAATAGACATGGAGACAAAAAGTTATTATTTTTATTTTGAAAATATATATTACATATTTTAATAGTGTTTTAATAGACGGAGGAGACAAAGGGTTATTCTTTTATTTTAAATATTCATTGCCTATTTTAATTTTGTTTTAATAGACAAGCAGACAAATAGTTGTTATTTTTATTTTAAATATACACTGCTTGTTTTAATAGTGTTTTAAAGAGACAAAGAGTTATTATTTTCATTTTAAATATAGATTGCATGTTTTAAAAGTTTTAATGATAGACGGAGAAGACAAAAAGTTATTCTTTTATTTTAAATATATATTGCATGTTTTAATAGTGTTTTAATAGACGGCGCAGACAAAGAGTTATGAGGACAAACCAGTCGATGGAATGTTAGGTATGCATCCTGGAACAGTCCAAATAAAACATATTTTTAAAGAACAAGAGAGTCTTTTTTAAAAGTATTTAAATGCGGTGAAATGTTGATAGTACGGACATAAAGGTGCCAATATGTCAGCGATACAGCAGCATGGGTTTATTCCAGAAGAATGTCGGCACAGGAGCACCCCTCCTCTGCATGTGACAATGGTTTGGTCCAACCCTCCACTCCTCCCGTCCACTCAACACTATCACACTCTCACACTCGACTTGCATCCAGGGTGTCGGTGCCGATACCATCTGCGTGTTTACACTATGCTTGGACTTTCATTCACATTTGTCTCATCGTAGCTCCAACTCGTCACGCCAAAGATGATTTATTCCAACCCGGGGAACACACTCCGGACTCCGTTTCGCAAGCAGGTAACTAACTCCACTCCTCGTCCACTCTTTTAAAAGTCAACAGTTCTACTTACAAACGCCATCTTGTTTGTTTTGGTGAAAGGGTGCGTTCAGGGTCGTGTGTGACGTTCAGGGTCCTGTTTGAGTACTGTATTGAACATGTAAGTTTGCGTTCAGGGTCCTGTTTGAGTACTGTACTGAACATGTAAGGTTGCGTTCAGGGTCCTGTGTAAGTACTGTATTGATAATGTAAGGTTGCGTTCAGGCTCCTGTTTGAGTATTGTACGGAACATTTAAGGTTGCGTTCAGGGTCCTGTATAAGTACTGTATTCAATCAATCAATCAATCAATGTTTATTTATATAGCCCTAAATCACCAGCGTCTCAAAGGACTGTATTGATAACGTCAGGTTGCGTTCAGGGTCATGTTTGAGTGTTGTACTGATAATGTAAGGTTGCGTTCAGGGGCCTGTTTGAGTATTGTACTGATAATGTAAGGTTGTGTTCAGGGTCCTCTTTGAGTATTGTACGGATAATGTGAGGTTGCGTTCAGGGTCCTGTTGGAGTGTTGTACTGATAATGTAAGGTTGCGTTCAGGGTCCTGTTTGAGTATTGTACTGAACATGTAAGGTTGCATTCAGGGTCCTCTTTAAGTATTGTACTGATAATGTAAGGTTGTGTTCAGGGTCCTGTCTAAGTATTGTATAGGAAAATGTAAGGTTGCGTTCAGGGTACTGTTTAAGTACTGTATTGGAAATGTAAGGTTGCGTTCAGGGTCCTGTTTGAGTATTGTACTGAACATGTAAGGTTGCATTCAGGGTCCTTTTTAAGTATTGTACTGATAATGTAAGGTTGTGTTCAGGGTCCTGTTTAAGTATTGTACAGGAAAATGTAAGGTTGCGTTCAGGGTCCTGTTTAAGTACTGTATTGGAAATGTAAGGTTGCGTTTAGGGTCCTGTTTGAATGTTGTACTGATAATGTAAGGTTGCGTTCATGGTCCTGTATAAGTACTGTATTGATAATGTAAGGTTGCGTTCAGGGTCCTGTTTGAGTATTGTACTGAACATTTAAGGTTGCGTTCAGGGTCCTGTATAAGTACTGTATTCAATCAATCAATCAATCAATGTTTATTTATATAGCCCTAAATCACCAGCGTCTCAAAGGACTGTATTGATAATGTCAGGTTGCGTCCAGGGTCATGTTTGAGTGTTGTACTGATAATGTAAGGTTGCGTTCAGGGGCCTGTTTGAGTATTGTACTGATAATGTAAGGTTGCGTTCAGGGTCCTGTTTGAGTATTGTACTGAACATTTAAGGTTGCGTTCAGGGTCCTGTATAAGTACTGTATTCAATCAATCAATCAATCAATCAATCAATGTTTATTTATATAGCCCTAAATCACCAGCGTCTCAAAGGACTGTATTGATAATGTCAGGTTGCGTTCAGGGTCATGTTTGAGTGTTGTACTGATAATGTAAGGTTGCGTTCAGTGTCATGTTTGAGTATTGCACTGATAATGTAAGGTTGTGTTCAGGGTCCTCTTTGAGTATTGTACTGATAATGTAAGGTTGCGTTCAGAGTCCGGTTTGAGTATTGTACTGAACATGTAAGGTTGCATTCAGGGTCCTTTTTAAGTATTGTACTGATAATGTATGGTTGCGTTCAGGGTCCTGTATAAGTACTGTATTGATAATGTAAGGTTGCGTTCAGGGTCCTGTTTGTGTATTGTACTGAACATGTAAGGTTGCGTTCAGGGTCCTGTATAAGTACTGTATTCAATCAATCAATGTTTATTTATATAGCCCTAAATCACCACCGTCTCAAAGGACTGTATTGATAATGTCAGGTTGCGTTCAGGGTCATGTTCGACTGTTGTACTGATAATGTAAGGTTGCGTTCAGGGTCCTGTTTGAGTATTGTACTGATAATGTAAGGTTGTGTTCAGGGTCCTCTTTGAGTACTGTATGGATAATGTGAGGTTGCGTTCAGGGTCCTGTTTGAGTATTGTACTGAACATGTAAGGTTGCGTTCAGGGTCCTTTTTAAGTATTTTACTGATAATGCAAGGTTGCGTTCAGGGTCCTGTTTAAGTACTGTATTAGAAATGTAAGGTTGCGTTTAGGGTCCTGTTTGAGTGTTGTATTGATAATGTAAGGTTGCGTTCAAGGTCCTGTTTGAGAATTCTACTGGAAAATGTAAGGTTACGTTCAGTGTCCTGTTTAAGTATTGTACTGATAATGTAAGGTTGCGTTCAGGGTCCTGTTTGAGTGTTGTACTGATAATGTAAGGTTGCGTTCAGGATCCTGTTTGAGAATTCTACTGGAAAATGTAAGGTTGCGTTCAGGGTCCTGTTTGAGTGTTGTATTGAACATGTAAGGTTACGTTCAGGGTCCTTTTTAAGTATTGTACTGATAATGTAAGGTTGCGTTCAGGGTCCTGTTTAAGTATTGTACAGGAAAATGTAAGGTTGCGTTCAGGGTCCTGTTTAGGTATTGTACTAAGAATGTAAGGTTGCATTCAGGGTCCTATTTAAGTATTTTACAGGAAAATGTAAAGTTGCATTCAGGGTCCTGTATTCAATCAATCAATCAATGTTTATTTATATAGCCCTAAATCACCAGCGTCTCAAAGGACTGTATTGATAATGTCAGGTTGCGTTCAGGGTCATGTTTGAGTGTTGTACTGATAATGTAAGGTTGCGTTCAGTGTCCTGTTTGAGTATTTTACTGATAATGTAAGGTTGCGTTCAGGGTCCTGTTTAAGTACTGTAATGATAATGTAAGGTTGCATTTATGGTCCTGTTTGAGTGTTGTACTGATAACGTAAGGTTGCGTTCAGGGTCCCGTTTGAGAATTCTACTGGAAAATGTAAGGTTGCGTTCAAGGTCCTGTTCTAGTATTGTACTGAAAATGTAAGGTTACGTTCAGGGTCCTGTTTAAGTATTGTACTGATAATGTAAGGTTGCGTTCAGGGTCCTGTTTGAGTGTTGTACTGACAATGTAAGGTTGCGTTCAGGATCCTCTTTGAGAATTCTACTGGAAAATGTAAGGTTGCGTTCAGGGTCCTGTTTGAGTATTGTACTGAACATGTAAGGTTGCGTTCAGGGTCCTTTTTAAGTGTTGTACTGATAATGTAAGGTTGTGTTCAGGGTCCTGTTTAAGTATTGTACAGGAAAATGTAAGGTTGCGTTCAGGGTCCTGTTTAAGTACTGTATTGGAAATGTAAGGTTGCGTTTAGGGCCCTGTTTGAGTGTTGTACTGGAAAATGTAAGGTTGCGTTCAGGGTCCTTTTTAAGTATTGTACTGATAATGTAAGGTTGTGTTCAGGGTCCTGTTTAAGTATTGTACAGGAAAATGTAAGGTTGCGTTCAGGGTTCTGTTTAAGTACTGTATTGGAAATGTAAGGTTGCGTTTAGGGTCCTGTTTGAATGTTGTACTGATAATGTAAGGTTGCGTTCAGGGTCCTGTATAAGTACTGTATTGATAATGTAAGGTTGCGTTCAGTGTCCTGTTTGAGTATTGTACTGAATATTTAAGGTTGCGTTCAAAGTCCTGTATAAGTACTGTATTCAATCAATCAATCAATCAATCAATCAATGTTTATTTATATAGCCCTAAATCACCAGCGTCTCAAAGGACTGTATTGATAATGTCAGGTTGCGTTCAGGGTCATGTTTGAATGTTGTACTGATAATGTAAGGTTGCGTTCAGGGTCCTGTTTAAGTATTGTACTGATAATGTAAGGTTGTGTTCAGGGTCCTCTTTGAGTATTGTACTGATAATGTGAGGTTGCGTTCAGGGTCCTGTTTGAGTGTTGTACTGATAATGTAAGGTTGCGTTCAGGGTCCGGTTTGAGTATTGTACTGAACATGTAAAGTTGCATTCGGGGTCCTTTTTAAGTATTGTACTGATAATGTAAGGTTGTGTTCAGGGTCCTGTTTAAGTATTGTACAGGAAAATGTAAGGTTGCGTTCAGGGTCCTGTTTAAGTACTGTATTGGAAATGTAAGATTTTGTTTAGGGTCCTGTTTGAATGTTGTACTGATAATGTAAGGTTGCGTTCAGGGTCCTGTTTGAGAATTCTACTGGAAAATGTAAGGCTGCATTCAGGGTCCTGTTTAGGTATTGTACTGAACATGTGAAGTTGCATTCAGGGTCCTTTTTAAGTATTGTACTGATAATGTAAGGTTGTGTTCAGGGTCCTGTTTAAGTATTGTACAGGAAAATGTAAGGTTGCGTTCAGGGTCCTGTTTAAGTATTGTACAGGAAAATGTAAGGTTGCGTTCAGGGTCCTGTTTAAATACTGTATTGATAATGTAAGGTTGCGTTTAGGATCCTGTTTGAGTGTTGTACTGATAATGTAAGGTTGCGTTCAGGGTCCTGTTTGAGAATTCTACTGGAAAATGTAAGGTTACGTTCAGGGTCCTGTTTAAGTATTGTACTGATAATGTAAGGTTGCGTTGAGGGTCCTGTTAGAGTATTGTACTGAACATCTAAGGTTGCGTTCAGGGTCCTATTTGATTATTGTACTGAACATGTAAGGTTGCGTTCAGGGTCCTTTTTAAGTGTTGTACTGATAATGTAAGGTTGCGTTGAGGGTCCTCTTTGAGTATTGTACTGATAATGTGAGGTTGCGTTCAGGGTCCTGTTTAAGTATTGTACAGGAAAATGTAAGGTTGCGTTCAGGGTCCTGTTTAAGTACTGTATTGGTAATGTAAGGTTGCGTTGAGGGTCTGTAGTATACTACACTCTATAGAATGAAATACTACAGTATACAGTATAAAAGTACTAAAATATATAGTGTGTATAGTACTACATTATATAGTATGAAAATACTACAATATACAGTCTGCAAAATACTACAGTATACAGTATGAAAGTACCACAATACACAGTATACATAACACTACATTTTTTAGTATGAAAATACTACAATATACAGTCTGGAAAATACTGCTGTATACAGTATGAAAGTACTACAATATACAGTATGTAAAATACTACATTATTTAATATGAAAATACAACAAACCCCTTTTCCATATGAGTTGGGAAATTGTGTTCGATGTAAATATAAACAGAATACAATGATTTGCAAATCCTTTTCAACCCATATTCAGTTGAATATGCTACAAAGACAACATATTTGATGTTCAAACTCATAAACTTTATCTAATTTTTTTTTTGCAAATAATAATTAACTTAGAATTTCATGGCTGCAACACGTCCCAAAGTAGTTGGGAAAGGGCATGTTCACCACTGTGTTACATCACCTTTTCTTTTAACAACACTCAATAAACATTTCACCACACCTAGTGTGTGTGACAATCATTGCTACTTTAACTTTAACTTGAACTAAAGTATGCAGTATGAAAGTACTACAATGTACATTATTTAGAATACTACAGTTCGACAATACTACAATATACTGTATGTAAAATGTATGTATGTATGTGTGTGTGTATGTGTATATTGACAGTGTATGCATGTATGCATAGATATATATATATATATATATATATATATATATATATATATATATATATATATGCATATATATGTGTGTGTGTGTATATGTATATTGACAGTATATGTTTGTAAGCATATATATGTACATATATATGTATGTATGTATATATGTATTTTTGTTCTAGCTAAATGCTTGCAATAAGCATATTTGTTCACATAGTTATCTAGCTGCATGGGCGAGGCTGCTACTTTGAGTATTGTACAGTATTATATATTATTGTACAGTATTGTACAGTAAGACAGCATTGTGCAGTAAGACAGTATTGTACAGTATTTTACAGTATTGTGCAGTATTTTACAGTATTGTACAGTATTGTACAGTAATACTGTATTGTACAGTATTTTACAGTATTTTACAGTATTCTACAGTATTATACAGCATTATACAGTATTGTACAGTATTATACAGTATTGTACAGTATTGTACAGTAGGACAGGCCGAGCTGGTCTGCTGCTGACTGATAAGATGCGGTGACTCTCCTCACACGGCACGCGCCAAACAAGATCCTTCACAGAGAAAATAAGTTTTACTCTACATTTGGAAGTCAAGTCTATGAATTTGCTTCTTTCTTCATCCATTCATTTTTTTTTCTTTGCTGCTTGCTATATTTGTCCTTTTCATGTTCACATGCATGAGACTCACTTTTAAATGGGAAATTATGTTTGTAAACACTTTTTATTTTTAAACCTTTTGCAAAACAG